>NC_134493.1:62000038-62067538 GCF_040206685.1 Ascaphus truei
GGTAAACAGGACACAGGGGGGGGGGGTAAACAGGACACAGAGGGGGGGAGAAACAGGACATGGGTATTAATAAGATGGGGGAGGGATATCTGCTTTGGAAGGCTTTGCTCCAATACCTGTGAGGGTGGATGTTTATTTAGGGGGGGGTCTAACCTCTCTGTATTTGTGAATAATTACTGCTGCATTCCGGGAGAGGTGATACGCAGGGAACGCTTTCGTTGGAGACTTCATTAAACATGAATATCATGTGACCTCATCTACTGTACACACTAATAGTCACACACGTGTGTAATCGTGGCACAGAGTCACATGTAATGACGCCAGATGTGGGAGGTCTAGCAGGTAATAAGGGACATATATCCATTTGTCACTCAAATTTAGGGGCAGTCATACTTAGTCTTGTTACATCCGTCATGACCACCTGAATCTATTGATGTGACTCCTGTGTGTCTAGGTACTAGAGAAGAGACGTTAAGAGTGTGTTTATATACTCAGGCAAAACGTAAACGTCATTTGGTAGAAGTTATTCTTTTAATCTGTCATAAAACCGGCAATTTCACTGCTGATTTACGACAGGGGTGGGATCATGTTGTTTCAATAGGGAGAAAAATAGTAAATAAACCTTAGAAAGGTATTATGAAAATAAGATTTTAACAGAGGTGTGTTTTGGACCAAACACATGAAGTCTCATTTCTGCACCAGTGACGTCGCTGGGAGAAAAGCCTGACATATGATAACATAACGTATAAGGATTTGTGTTTTATGTTTTAATCTGTTATTTTAAGAAACTGTCCTGCATTTACTGTATAGGCTGTTATTGGTATCCCTTTTCTGTAATCTAAGCACTGTATTTTTATATATATTAAAACATTTATTAAGTGATGCTTTGGGCTCGGAATTAACTTTTGCACACTTTGGAGAAAGTATTTACATTTTCGGGCACATTTTGCTACAACAGATTTTTGTGTATTAAGTGCATACTTTTTTCTATTATAAACAGGGGCTTGAGACCCTGGCAGATATATCATTTTACATATTATTATTTTCATAATTCCTCGGGTGGTGGAAGCGTACAGATATGATTGCAATTCAGTAAGGGGTTAATATGAACTCATTGAAAGTACCTTGCGCAGGAGAAAGCTGAGTTGGCTAGAGTAGCCATGTGTATTAACCCTGATTTCATACTGATTGTTACCTTGCTGGGGGATGTTACTCGGGTAATTTCCGGCTCCATTTCCATAACCTGCAGGAACAGGGAGAGATGAGAGAGATGAGAGAGATGAGAGAGAGAGAAGAGAGAGAAGAGAGAGAAGAGAGAGAAGAGAGAGAAGAGAGAGAGAGAGAGAGAGAGAGAGAGAGAGAGAGAGAGAGAGAGAGAGAGAGAGAGAGAGAGAATTACAGATTGTTACCTGCTTGGGCTGCAACATTTGGGTAACTTCCAGCTCCATATCCTGCAGATACAGGAACAGTTACTGGGGGGGAGAGAGGGGGAGGGGAGTGGAGAAAGGAGGGTATAAAGGGGGGGGGGTGGAGGGAGGGGGAGAGGAGAGCAAGAAAGGGAGAGAAAGTGGGGGAGAGAGAGGGGGGAAGAAAGAGAGTAGGAAGTAAAATATAGAGAGAGGCGGGGGGGGGGAAGAAAGGATGAAAACCCCAGAGAGCAGGGCACAGAGAGAGTGGGAGAAACAGGACACGGGTATTAATAAGATGGGAGGAGAAACAGGACACGGGTATTAATAAGATGGGAGGGGTACCTGCTTTAGAAGGCTTTGCTCCGATACCTGTGAGGGGTGGAAGTTTATTTAGGGGGGAGTCTAACCTCTCATAGAGAGAGACCCTGAGAAAGCCAGAGACAGCCAGAGATGGCCAGAGACCCACTGTCACGATAATATTATGAGATATTATGTATTTTAATCAATCTGGTACTTCAGGGGGTTAATATGGCAGCAGTTTGTGTTTAAAAATACAATATATTAGGTTCATGACAGGTCAATACTTTTCCTGGGTCTGTGCTGGTCCTCAAAGAGGACTTAATTGGGTGGGGGGGGGGGGGTATCATGGATTGAGCATTAAAAGTGACATATGTGTTGGTTAGAAGGTTATAAACACTAACCAGAGATGACTCTATCAGCCTCAAAGAAAACTAAACGTGTGTAAATAATTACTGGTGCATTCCAGGGAGAGGTGACACGCAACGCAGGGAACGCTTTCATTGGAGACTTCATTAAACTTGAAAATATCATGTTACCTAATCTAATGAACATACTAAGAGTCATGTGTGTAATCGTGGTACAGTCACATGTAATGAAGCCAGATATGGGAGGTCTAGCATGTAATTAGGGACATATATCCATTTGTCACTCAGATTTAGGGGCAAGACAGTCATACTTGTGTCATTACGTCCGTCATGACCGCCTGAATCTATTGATGTGACTCCTGTGTGTCTAGGTACTAGAGAAGAGAGGTTATGAGTGTGTTTATATACTCAGGCAAAACGTAAACGTCATTTGGTAAAAGTTATTCTTTTAATCTGTCATAAAACCGGCAATTTCACAGCTGATTTACGACAGGGGTGGGCTCATGTTGTTTCAATATGGAGAAAAATAGTACATAAACCTTAGAAAGGTATTATGAAAATCAGATTTTAACAGAGGTGTATTTTGGACCAAGCAGCAAGGGTGTAGAGGAGCACAGCAGCGTTTCTTGGCAGCATACCAACTAGTGGATCGCCAAAATGAGGGTAACTCCAAACAGGGAATAGTATTAAAAAGATACTTTAATGGTCAGAACTTAAACAACAATGGTAGGGACGCACCTACGCGTTTCGTCCTTTACGGACGAAACGCGTAGGTGCGTCCCTACCATTGTTGTTTAAGTTCTGACCATTAAAGTATCTTTTTAATACTATTCCCAGTTTGGAGTTACCCTCATTTTGGCGATCCACTGGTTGGTATGCTGCCAAGAAACGCTGCTGTGCTCCTCTACACCCTTGCTGCTTGTATCCATTTTGAGAGGACTGCACGCTGGACCGGAACCACTCATCAAGGACACCACCAAGGAAGGTAAAGGGCCTAGGCCCATTATTTCATTACCCTCCAGTGCTGGACTGTTTGAAGTATTTCCCCAGGGTGTTACATACCATTATTAGGAGACCTATTTTGGGGTACCCGCGTGGGCACCACCAGGCCTCTGGTTTCTCACCCTGGGATGTTATGGATTTTATGGATTATTCTACATGTCCTTGAACTTGGATCCAATATGATATATGTTATTATCATTAAATTAATGAGCTATCTATGGTGAAGCACCAAAAAAACTACACACCCGTGTATTTTGGACCAAACACATGAAGTCTCATTTCTGCACCAGTGACGTCTCTGGGAGAAAAGCCTGACATATGATAACATAACATATAAGGATTTCTGTTTTATTCTGTTATTTTAAGAATCTTTCCTGCATTTACTGTATAGGTATGTTCTTGTAATCCCTTTTCTGTAATCTAAGCACTGTATTTTTATATATATCAAAACATTTAATTTAGCATTAACATTTACTGATGCTTTGGAAACTGAATTAAATTTTGCACACTCTGGAAAAAGTATTAACATTTTCGAACACAGATTTTTATGTATTTAGTGCATTTCTCGGGTGGTGGAAGCGTATAGATATGATTGCAATTAAGTAAGGGGTTAATATTAACTCATTGAAAATACATTGCGCAGGAGAATGGTGGGTTGGCTAGAGTACCCGTGTGTATTAACCCTGGTTGCATATCGAAGTCACATGCTCACTTGCGCACTGTTCATGACAGGTGAAATATTGGGACAGATTGAGGGGAGATATTGTCCATTTGAGGGACCTTTGCGAAGGTGAAAAGTGAGACAGCTTGCGAGCGGAATATTAATCCTTGTACCATATGCAGGTCAGGTGCTCAAAGGTGTGAAGTATGTGACAAATGGTGGCAGCGGTTAACTTCCCTTCTCTAGTACCTAGACACACGTGAGTCACATCAATAGATTCAGGAAGTCATGACGGACATAACGAGACTAAGTATGATCGTCTTGCCCCTAAAATTAGTGACAAATGGATATATGTCCCTTATAACCTACAAGACCTCCCATATCTGGCCTCATTACATGTGACTTACACACATGTGACTCTTAGTATGTACAGTAGATGAGGTCACATGATATTCTCATGTTTAATAAAGTCTCCAACGAAAGCGTTCCTTGCGTGTCACCTCTCCCTGGGATGCACCAGTAATTATTTACAAACGCTCAGTTTTCTTTGAGGCTGATAGACTCATCTCTGGTTAACGTTTATAACCTTCTAACCAACAAATATGTCACTTTTCCTCTTTGAGGACCAGCACAGACCCAGGAAAAGTCTTGACCTGTCATAAACCCAAAATATTGTATTTTAAACACAAACTGTTGCCATATTAACCCCTGAGGAACTAGATTGATTCAAATGCATTATATCTCATGATATTATCATGAGACCCCCAGAGACAACCAGAGAGACCCGCAAAGACAGCCAGAGTGACCCCCAGACTGACAGCGATACCCCGTGGTCACTGTATGTATATAGCAGGGTATATTCCCTATGGGTATCAGTGACAGCCTGCAATCACTGTGTGTATATAGCAGGGTATATTCCCTATGGGTATCAGTGACACCCTGCGGTCACTGTGTGTATATAGCAGGGTATATTCCCTATGGGTATCAGTGACACCCGGCGGTCACTGTGTGTATATAGTGGGGTATATTCCCTATGGGTATCAGTGACACCCTGCGGTCACTGTGTGTATATAGCAGGGTATATTCCCTATGGGTATCAGTGACACCCTGCGGTCCCTGTGTGTATATAGCAGGGTATATTACCTATGGGTATCAGTGACAGAGACACCCTGCGGTCACTGAGTATTTCATACTGATTGTTACCTTGCTGGGGTATGTTACTCTGGTAATTTCCGGCTCCATTTCCATAACCTGCAGGAACAGGGAGAGATTATTATGAGAGTAAAAGAGACAGAGAGAGGGAGAGAAGGAGAGGTAGACAGAGAGAGAGAGAGAGGGGACAGAGAGACAGAGAGAGGGAGAGAAGGAGAGGGGGATAGAGAGACAGAGAGAGGGAGAGAAGGAGAGGGGGACAGGGAGACAGAGAGAGAGGAGGGAGAGAGAGAGAGACAGAGAGAGGGAGAGAAGGAGAGGGGGACAGGGAGACAGAGAGAGGGGAGGGAGAGAGAGAGACAGAGAGAGGGAGAGAAGGAGAGGGGGACAGAGAGACAGAGAGGGGGAGAGAATGAGAGGGGGACAGGGAGACAGAGAGAGGGGAGGAGAGAGAGAGAGAGAGAGAGAGAGAGAGAGAGAGAGAGAGAGAGAGAGAGAGAGAGAGAGAGGGAGAGAATGAGAGGGGGACAGAGAGACAGAGAGAGGGAGAGAGGGAGAGAATGAGAGGGGGAGAGAGAGAGAGAAAGAGAGAGAGAGAGAGAGAGAGAGGGAGAGAAGGAGAGGGGGATAGAGAGACAGAGAGAAGGATAGAAGGAGAGGGGGACAGAGAGACAGAGAGAGGGATAGAAGGAGAGGGGGACAGAGAGATGGAGAGAAGTAGAGGGGGACAGAGAGGCAGAGAGAGAGGGGAGGGAGAGAGAGAGTATTACAGATTGTTACCTGCTTGGTCTGCAACATTTGGGTAACTTCCAGCTCCATATCCTGCAGATACAGGAACAGTTACAGGGGGGGAGAGAGGGAAGGGGGCATAGAGAGAGGGGGGGGGGTGGAGAGAGGGGGAGGATAGAGAGAGGGGGGAGGAGAGTGAGAAGGGAAGAGAAAGTGGGGGAGAGAGAAAGGGGGGGAAAATAGAGAGTAGGAACCATAGAGGGAGAGGGGGAGAAAGATAGGGGGATACAGATAGAAAGAAAGGATGAAAACCCCAGAGAGCAGGGCACAGAGAGAGGGGGAGAAACAGGGCACAGAGAGAGGGGGAGAAACAGGACACAGAGAGAGGGGGAGAAACAGGACACAGAGAGAGGGGGAGAAACAGGACACAGAGAGAGGGGGAGAAACAGGACACAGAGAGAGGGGGAGAAACAGGACACAGAGAGACGGGGAGAAACAGGACACAGAGAGACGGGGAGAAGAAGGGCACAGAGAGAGCGGGAGAAACAGGATACGGGTATTAATAAGATGGGAGGGGTACCTGCTTTAGAAGGCTTTGCTCCGATACCTGTGAGGGGTGGAATTTTATTTAGGGGGGAGTCTAACCTCTAATAGAGAGAGAAACCTGAGAAATCCAGAGACAGCCAGAGATGGCCAGAGACCCACTGTCATGCTAATATCATGAGATATTATGTAATTTAATCAATTTGTTGCTTCAGGGGTTAATATGGCAACAGTTTGGGTTTAAAAATACAATATATTGGGTTTATGACAGGTCAAGACTTTTCCTGGGTCTGTGTTGGTCCACAAAGAGGACTTAATTGGGTGTGGGGGGGGGGGGGGGGGGGGGTATCATGGATTGATCATTAAAAGTGACATATGTATTTTTCACCCTATTGAAACAACATGAGCCCACTCCAGTTGTAAATCAGCTGCGAAATTGCCGGTTTTATGACAGATTAAAAGAAAACTTCTACCAAATGACGTTTACATTTTGCCTGAGTATATAAACACACTCATAACCTCCCTTCTCTAGTACCTAGACATTCAGGAGTCACATCAAAAGATTCAGGATGTCATGACGGACGTATCGAGACTAAGTATGACTGTCTTGCCCCTAAATCTGAGTGACAAATGGATATATGTCCCTAATTACCTGCTAGACATCCCATATCTGGCGTCATTACATGCGACTCTGTGCCACGATTACACACATGTGACTCTTAGTATGTACAGTAGATGAGGTCACATGATATTCTCATGTTTAATAAAGTCTCCAACGAAAGCGTTCCCTGCGTATCACCTCTCCCTGGAATGCACCAGTAATTATTCACAAACGCTCAGTTTTCTTTGAGGCTGATAGACTCATCTCTGGTTAGAGTTTATAACCTTCTAACCAACGCATATCTCACTTTTCCT
Source organism: Ascaphus truei (assembly GCF_040206685.1). Lineage (NCBI taxonomy): Eukaryota > Metazoa > Chordata > Amphibia > Anura > Ascaphidae > Ascaphus > Ascaphus truei. Next base: position 62,007,115 of record NC_134493.1, read on the forward strand.
CGTTGAGGACAAGCACAGACCCAGGAAAAGTCTTGAACTGTCATAAACCCAATATATTGTATTTTTAAACCGAAACTGCAGCCATATTAACCCCTGAAGCACCAGATTGATTAAAATACATTATATCTCATGATATTATCATGATACCCCAAGAGACAGCCATAGAGACCCCCAGAGACAACCAGAGAGACCCACAGAGTGACAGTGATACCCTGCGGTCACTGTGTATATATAGCAGGGTATATTCCCTATGGGTATCAGTGACACCCCATGGTCATTGTGCGTATATAGAGGGGTATATTCCCTATGGGTATCAGTGACACACTGCGGTCACTGTGTGTATATAGCAGGATATATTCCCTATGGGTATCAGTCACACCCACCGGTCACTGTGTGTATATAGCAGGGTATATTCCCTATGGGTATCAGTGACACCCTGCGGTCACTGTGTGTATATAGCGAGGTATATTCCCTATGGGTATGAGTGACACCCTGCAGTCACTGTGTGTATATAGCAGGGTATATTCCCTATGGGTATCAGTGACACCCCGCGGTCACTGCGTGTATATAGCAGGGTATATTCCCTATGGGTATCAGTGACACCCTGCGGTCACTGTGTGTATATAGCGGGGTATATTCCCTATGGGTATCAGTGACACCCCGCGGTCACTGTGTGTATATAGCGGGGTATATTCCCTATGGGTATCAGTGACACCCTGCGGTCACTGTGTGTATATAGCAGGGTATATTCCCTATGGGTATCAGTGACACCCTGCGGTCACTGTGTGTATATAGCGGGGTATATTCCCTATGGGTATCAGTGACAGTGATACCCTGCGGTCACTGAGTATTTCATACTGATTCTTGCCTTGCTGGGGTATGTTACTCGGGTAATTTCCGGCTCCATTTCCATAAACTGCAGGAACAGAGAGAGATTATAATGAGAGTAAAAGAGACAGAGAGAGGGAGAGAAGGAGAGGGGGACAGAGAGAGAGAGAGAGAGAGAGAGGGACAGAGAGACTGAGAGAGGGAGAGAAGGAGAGGGGGACAGAGAGACAGAGACAGGGGAGGGAGAGAGAGAGTATTACAGATTGTTACCTGCTTGGGCTGCAACATTTGGGTAACTTCCAGCTCCATATCCTGCAGATACAGGAACAGTTACAGGGGGGGAGAGAGGGAAGGGGGCATAGAGAGAGGGGGCGAGAGGGGTGTGTGGAGAGAGGGGGAGGATAGAGAGAGGGGGGAGGAGAGCGAGAAGGGAAGAGAAAGTGGGGGAGAGAAAGGGGGGAAGATAGAGTAGGAACCAAAATAGAGGGAGAGGGGGAGAAAGAGAGGGGAATACAGATAGAAAGAAAGGATGAAAACCCCAGAGAGCAGGACACAGAGAGATGGGGAGAAACAGGACACAGAGAGAAGGGGAGAAACAGGGCACAGAGAGACGGGGAGAAACAGGACACAGAGAGAGCGGGAGAAACAGGATGCAGGTATAAATAAGATGGGACGGGTACCTGCTTTAGAAGGCTTTGCTCCGATACCTGTGAGGGGTGAAAGTTTATTTAGGGGGGAGTCTAACCTCTCATAGAGAGAGACACTGAGACAGTCAGAGAAAGCCAGAGACAGCTAGAGACAGCCAGAGAGACCCACTGTCACGCTAATATCATGAGATATTATGTATTTTAATCAATCTGGTGCTTCAGGGGTTAATATGGCAGCAGTTTGGGTTTAAAAATACAATATATTGGGTTTATGAAAGGTCAAGACTTTTCCTGGGTCTGTGCTGGTCCTCAAAGAGGACTTAATTGGGTCGGGGGGGGGGGGGGTATCATGGATTGAGCATTAAAATTGACATATGTATTTTTCTCCCTATTGAAACAACATAAGCCCACCCCAGTTGTAAATCAGCTGCGAAATTGCTGGTTTTATGACAGATAAAAAGAATAATTTCTACCAAATGATGTTTACATTTTGCCTGAGTATATAAACACACTCATAACCTCTCTTCTCTAGTACCTAGACACACAGGAGTCACATCAATAGATTCAGGCGGTCATGACGGACGTAACAAGACAAAGTATGACTGCCCCTAAATCTGAGTGACAAATGGATATATGTCCCTTATTACCTGCTAGACCTCCCACATCTGGCCTCATTACATGTGACTCTGTGCCACGATTACACACATGTGTGTGACTCTTAGTGTGTACAGTAGATGAGGTCACATGATATTCTCATGTTTAATAAAGTCTCCAACGAAAGCGTTCCCTGCTTGTCACCTCTCCCTGGAATGCACCAGTAATTATTCACAAACGCTCAGTTTTCTTTGAGGCTGATAGACTCATCTCTGGTTAGCGTTTATAACCTTCTAACCAACGCATATATCACTTTTCCTCGTTGAAGACAAGCACAGACCCCAGAAAAGTCTTGACCTGTCATAAACCCAATATATTGTATTTTTAAACTGAAACTGCAGCCATATTAGCCCCTGAAGCACCAGATTGATTAAAATACATTGTATCTCATGATATTATCATGATACCCCCAGAGAAAGCCACAGAGACCCCCAGAGACAACCAGAGAGACCAACAGAGTAACAGTGATACCCTGCGGTCACTGTGTATATATAGCAGGGTATATTCCCTATGGGTATCAGTGACACCCTGCGGTCACTGTGTGTATATCGCAGGTATATTCCCTATGGGTATCAGTGACACCCTGCGATCACTGTGTGTATATAGCGGGGTATATTCCCTATGGGTATGAGTGACATCCTGCGGTCACTGTGTGTATATAGCGGGGTATATTCCCTATGGGTATCAGTGACACCCTGCGGTCACTGTGTGTATATAGCGGGGTATATTCCCTATGGGTATCAGTGACGCCCTGCGGTCACTGTGTGTATATAGCAGGGTATATTCCCTATGGGTATGAGTGACATCCTGCGGTCACTGTGTGTATATAGCGGGGTATATTCCCTTTGGGTATTAGTGACACCCCGCGGTCACTGTGTGTATATAGCGGGGTATATTCCCTATGGGTATCAGTGACGCCCTGCGGTCACTGTGTGTATATAGCAGGGTATATTCCCTATGGGTATCAGTGACACCCTGCGGTCACTGTGTGTATATAGCGGGGTATATTCCCTATGGGTATCAGTGACACCCTGCGGTCACTGTGTGTATATAGCGGGGTATATTTCCTATGGGTATCAGTGACACCCTGCGGTCACTGTGTGTATATAGCAGGGTATATTCCCTATGGGTATCAGTGACGCCCTGCGGTCACTGTGTGTATATAGCGGGTATATTCCCTATGGGTATCAGTGACACCCTGCGGTCACTGTGTGTGTATATAGCAGGGTATATTCCCTATGGGTATCAGTGACACCCTGCGGTCACTGTGTGTATATAGCAGGGTATATTCCCTATGGGTATCAGTGACATCCTGCGGTCACTGTGTGTATATAGCGGGTATATTCCCTATGGGTATCAGTGACACCCTGCGGTCACTGTGTGTATATAGCAGGTATATTCCCTATGGGTATCAGTGACATCCTGCGGTCACTGTGTGTATATAGCAGGGTATATGCCCTATGGGTATCAGTGACACCCTGCGGTCACTGTGAATATATAGCGGGGTATATTCCCTATGGGTATCAGTGACACCCTGCGGTCACTGTGTGTATATAGCGGGGTATATTCCCTATGGGTATCAGTGACAGTGATACCCTGCGGTCACTGAGTATTTCATACTGATTGTTACCTTGCTGGGGGATGTTACTCGGGTAATTTCCGGCTCCATTTCCATAACCTGCAGGAACAGGGAGAGATTATAATGAGAGTAAAAGAGACAGAGAGAGGGAGAGAAGGAGAGGGGGACAGAGAGAGAGAGAGAGAGAGGGACAGAGAGACTGAGAGAGGGAGAGAAGGAGAGGGGGACAGAGAGACAGAGACAGGGGAGGGAGAGAGAGAGTATTACAGATTGTTACCTGCTTGGGCTGCAACATTTGGGTAACTTCCAGCTCCATATCCTGCAGATACAGGAACAGTTACAGGGGGGGAGAGAGGGAAGGGGGCATAGAGAGAGGGGGCGAGAGGGGGGTGTGGAGAGAGGGGGAGGATAGAGAGAGGGGGGAGGAGAGCGAGAAGGGAAGAGAAAGTGGGGGAGAGAAAGGGGGGAAGATAGAGTAGGAACCAAAATAGAGGGAGAGGGGGAGAAAGAGAGGGGAATACAGATAGAAAGAAAGGATGAAGACCCCAGAGAGCAGGACACAGAGAGAAGGGGAGGAACAGGGCACAGAGAGAAGGGGAGAAACAGGACACAGAGAGAGCGGGAGAAACAGGATGCAGGTATAAATAAGATGGGAGGGGTACCTGCTTTAGAAGGCTTTGCTCCGATACCTGTGAGGGGTGAAAGTTTATTTAGGGGGGAGTCTAACCTCTCATAGAGAGAGACCCTGAGACAGTCAGAGAAAGCCAGAGACAGCTAGAGACAGCCAGAGAGACCCACTGTCACGCTAATATCATGAGATATTATGTATTTTAATCAATCTGGTGCTTCAGGGGTTAATATGGCAGCAGTTTGGGTTTAAAAATATAATATATTGGGTTTATGAAAGGTCAAGATTTTTCCTGGGTCTGTGCTGGTCCTCAAAGAGGACTTAATTGGGTGGGGGGGGGGGGGGGGGGGGGTATCATGGATTGAGCATTAAAATTGACATATGTATTTTTCTCCCTATTGAAACAACATAAGCCCACCCCAGTTGTAAATCAGCTGCGAAATTGCTGGTTTTATGACAGATAAAAAGAATAATTTCTACCAAATGACGTTTACATTTTGCCTGAGTATATAAACACACTCATAACCTCTCTTCTCTAGTACCTAGACACACAGGAGTCACATCAATAGATTCAGGCGGTCATGACGGACGTAACAAGACAAAGTATGACTGCCCCTAAATCTGAGTGACAAATGGATATATGTCCCTTATTACCTGCTAGACCTCCCACATCTGGCCTCATTACATGTGACTCTGTGCCACGATTACACACATGTGTGTGACTCTTAGTGTGTACAGTAGATGAGGTCACATGATATTCTCATGTTTAATAAAGTCTCCAACGAAAGCGTTCCCTGCTTGTCACCTCTCCCTGGAATGCACCAGTAATTATTCACAAACGCTCAGTTTTCTTTGAGGCTGATAGACTCATCTCTGGTTAGCGTTTATAACCTTCTAACCAACGCATATATCACTTTTCCTCGTTGAAGACAAGCACAGACCCCAGAAAAGTCTTGACCTGTCATAAACCCAATATATTGTATTTTTAAACTGAAACTGCAGCCATATTAGCCCCTGAAGCACCAGATTGATTAAAATACATTGTATCTCATGATATTATCATGATACCCCCAGAGAAAGCCACAGAGACCCCCAGAGACAACCAGAGAGACCAACAGAGTAACAGAGATACCCTGCGGTCACTGTGTATATATAGCAGGGTATATTCCCTATGGGTATCAGTGACACCCTGCGGTCACTGTGTGTATATCGCAGGTATATTCCCTATGGGTATCAGTGACACCCTGCGATCACTGTGTGTATATAGCGGGGTATATTCCCTATGGGTATGAGTGACACCCTGCGGTCACTGTGTGTATATAGCGGGGTATATTCCCTATGGGTATGAGTGACACCCTGCTGTCACTGTGTGTATATAGCAGGGTATATTACCTATGGGTATCAGTGACAGAGACACCCAGCAGTCGCTGTGTATATATAGCAGGGTATATTCCCTATGGGTATCAGTGACACCCTGCGGTCACTGTGTGTATATAGCAGGGTAAATTCCCTATGGGTATCAGTGACACCCTGCGGTCACTGTGTGTATATAGCAGGGTATATTCCCTATGGGTATCAGTGACCCCCTGCGGTCACTGTGTGTATATAGCGGGGTATATTCCCTATGGGTATCAGTGAAGCCCTGCGGTCACTGTGTGTATATAACAGGGTATATTCCCTATGGGTATCAGTGACACCCTGCGGTTACTGTGTGTATATAGCAGGGTATATTCCCTATGGGTATCAGTGACACCCCGCGGTCACTGTGTGTATATAGCAGGGTATATTCCCTTTGGGTATCAGTGACACCCCGCGGTCACTGTGTGTATATAGCGGGGTATATTCCCTATGGGTATCAGTGACGCCCTGCGGTCACTGTGTGTATATAGCAGGGTATATTCCCTATGGGTATCAGTGACACCCCGCGGTCACTGTGTGTATATAGCAGGGTATATTCCCTATGGGTATCAGTGACACCCCGCGGTCACTGTGTGTATATAGCAGGGTATATTCCCTATGGGTATCAGTGACGCCCTGCGGTCACTGTGTGTATATAGCGGGGTATATTCCCTATGGGTGTCAGTGACACCCTGCGGTCACTGTGTGTATATAGCGGGGTATATTCCCTATGGGTATCAGTGACATCCTGCGGTCACTGTGTGTATATAGCGGGTATATTCCCTATGGGTATCAGTGACACCCTGCGGTCACTGTGTGTATATAGCGGGGTATATTCCCTATGGGTATCAGTGACACCCTGCGGTCACTGTGTGTATATAGCGGGGTATATTCCCTATGGGTATCAGTGACGCCCCGCGGTCACTGTGTGTATATAGCGGGTATATTCCCTATGGGTATCAGTGACACCCTGCGGTCACTGTGTGTATATAGCGGGGTATATTCCCTATGGGTATCTATGACACCCTGCGGTCACTGTGTGTATGTAGCGGGTATATTCCCTATGGGTATCAGTGACACCCTGCGGTCACTGTGTGTATATAGCGGGTATATTCCCTATGGGTATCAGTGACACCCTGCGGTCACTGAGTGTATATACAGTAGCAGGGTATATTCCCTATGGGTATCAGTGACAGTGATACCCTGCGGTCACTGAGTATTTCATACTGATTCTTGCCTTGCTGGGGGATGTTACTCGGGTAATTTCCGGCTCCATTTCCATAACCTGCAGGAACAGGGAGAGATTATAATGAGAGTAAAAGAGACAAAGAGAGGGAGAGAAGGAGAGGGGGACAGAGAGAGGGGGAGAGGGAGAGAAGGAGAGGGGGACAGAGAGACAGAGAGAGGAGAGGGAGAGAGAGTATTACAGATTGTTACCTGCTTGGGCTGCAACATTTGGGTAACTTCCAGCTCCATATCCTGCAGATACAGGAACAGTTACAGGGGGGAGAGAGGGGGAGGGGGGATAGAGAGAGGGGGGTATAAAGGGGGGGTGGAGAGATGGGGAGAGGAGAGCAAGACAGGGAGAGAAAGTGGGGGAGAGAGGGATAGAGAGAAGGCCAGAGAGAAGGGAAGGGGGCATAGAGAGAGGGGGAGAGGGGGGCGAGAGAGGGGGTGGAGAGAGAGGATAGAGAGAGGGGGGAAGAAAGCGAGAAGGGAACAGAAAGTGGGGGAGAGAAAGGGGGGATAGAGAGCAGGAACTAAAATAGAGGGAGAGGGGGGATAAAGAGAGGGGGATACAAATATAATGAAAGGATGAAAACCCCAGAGAGCAGGGCACAGAGAGAGGGGGAGAAACAGGACACGGGTATTAATAAGATGGGAGGGGTACCTGCTTTAGAAGGCTTTGCTCCGATACCTGTGAGGGGTGGAAGTTTATTTAGGGGGGAGTCTAACCTCTCATAGAGAGAGACCCTGAGAAAGCCAGAGACAGCCAGAGATGGCCAGAGACCCACTGTCACGCTAATATCATGAGATATTATGTAATTTTATCAAAATGGTGCTTCAGGGGTTAATATGGTAACAGTTTGTGTTTAAAAATACAATATATTAGGTTCATGACAGGTCAAGACTTTTCCTGGGTCTGTGCTGGTCCTCAAAGAGGACATAATTGGGGGTGGGGGTAGGGTATCACGATGGAGCATTAAAAATTACATATGTGTTGGTTAGAAGGTTATAAACGCTAACCAGAGATGACTCTATCAGCCTCAAAGAAAACTGCGAGTTTGTGAATAATAACTGCTGCATTCCAGGGAGAGGTGACACGCAGGGAACACTTTCGTTGGAGACTTCATTAAAATTGAGAATATCATGTGACCTCATCTACTGTACATACTAAGAGTCACATGTGTGTAATCGTGGCACAGAGTCACATGTAATGAGGCCAGATGTGGGAGGTCTAGCAGGTAATAAGGGACATATATCCATTTGTCTCTCAAATTTAAGGGCAGTCATACTAAGTCTTGTTACGTCCGTCATGACCGCCTGAATCTATTGATGTGACTCCTGTGTGTCTAGGTACTAGAGAAGAGAGGTTATGAGTGTGTTTATATACTCAGGCAAAACGTAAACGTCATTTGGTAGAAGTTATTCTTTTAATCTGTCATAAAACCGGCAATTTCACAGCTGATTTATGACAGGGGTGGGCTCATGTTGTTTCAATAGGGAGAAAAATAGTACATAAACCTTAGAAAGGTATTATGAAAATCAGATTTTAACAGAGGTGTTTTTTGGACCAAACACATGAATTCTCATTTCTGCACCAGTGACGTCTCTGGGAGAAAAGCCTGACATATGATAACATAACGTATAAGGATTTGTGTTTTATGTTTTAATCTGTTATTTTAAGAAACTGGCCTGCATTTACTGTATAGGTATGTTCTTTTAATCCCTTTTCTGAAATATAAGCACTGTATTTTTTTTTTATATATATATAAAAACATACAATAAGTGATGCTTTGGATTCTGAATTAACTTTTGCACACTCTGGAGAAAGTATTTACATTTTCGGACACATTTTGCTACAATAGATTTTTGTGTATTAAGTGCATAGTTTTTTTCTATTATAAACAGGGGCTTGAGACCCTGGCAGATATTATTTAACATATTTTTATTTTCATAATTTCTCGGGTGGTGGAAGCATATAGATATGATTGCAATTGAGAAAGGGGTTAATATTAACTCATTGAAAGTACCTTGCGCTGGAGAAAGGCGAGTTGGCAAGAGTAGCCATGTGTATTAACCCTGGTTGCATATGTAAGTCACGTGCCTACTTGTGTGCTGATCGCAACAGGTGGTATATTGGGACAGATTGCGGGGAGATATTATCCATTTGAGGGACCTTTGCAAAGGTGAAAAGTGAGACAGCTTGTGAGCGGAGTACAAATCCTTGTACCGTATGCAGGTCACATGCTCAAAGGTGTGAAGTACGTGACAAATGGTGGCAGCGGTGAACTTCCCTTCTCTAGTACCTAGACACACGTGAGCCACATCAATAGATTCAGGATGTCATGACGGACGTAACGAGACTGAGAATGACCGTCTTGCCCCTAAAGCTGAGTGACAAATGGATATATGTCCCTTATTACCTACAAGACCTCCCATATCTGGCCTCATTACATGTTACTCTGTGCCACGATTACACACATGTGACTCTTAGTATGTACAGTAGATGAGGTGACATGATATTCTCATGTTTAATAAAGTCTCCAATGAAAGCGTTCCCTGCGTGTCACCTCTCCCTGGAATGCACCAGTAATTATTCACAAACGCTCAGTTTTCTTTCAGGCTGATAGACTCATCTCTGGTTAGTGTTTATAACCTTCTAAACAACACATATGTCACTTTTCCTTGTTGAGGACAAGCACAGACCCAGGAAAAGTCTTGACCTGTCATAAACCCAATATATTGTATTTTTAAACCGAAACTGCTGCCATATTAACCCCTGAAGCACCAGATTGATTAAAATACATTAAATCTAATAATATTATCATGATACCCCCAGAGACAGCCACAGAGACCCCAGAGAAAACCAGAGAGACACCCAGAGACAGACAGAATGACCCCAAGATTGACAGTGACACCCTGAGGTCACTGTGTGTATATAGCAGGGTATATTCCCTATGGGGATCAGTGACACCCTGTGGTCAATGAGTGTATATAGCGGGGTATATTGTGATACCCTGCGGTCACTGTGGATATATAGCAGCGTATATTCCCTATGGGTATCAGTGACACCCTGCGGTCTCTGAGTGTATATAGCAGGGTATATTCCATATGGGTATCAGTGACACCCTGCGGTCACTGTGCGTGTATATAGCAAAGTATATTCCCTATAGGTATCAGTGACACCCTGCGGTCACTGTGTGTATATAGCAGGGTATATTCCCTATGAGTATCAGTGACGCCCTGCGGTCACTGTGTGTATATAGCGGGGTATATTCCCTATGGTATCAGTGACACCCTGCGGTCACTGTGTGTATATAGCGGGGTATATTCCCTATGGGTATCAGTGACACCCTGCGGTCACTGTGTGTATATAGCGGGGTATATTCCCTATGGGTATCAGTGACACCCTGCGGTCACTGTGTGTATATAGCGGGGTATATTCCCTATGGGTATCAGTGACACCCTGCAGTCACTATGTGTATATAGCGGGGTATATTCCCTATGGGTATCAGTGACACCCTGCGGTCACTGTGTGTATATAGCGGGGTATATTCCCTATGGGTATCAGTGACACCCTGCAGTCACTATGTGTATATAGCGGGGTATATTCCCTATGGTATCAGTGACACCCTGCGGTCACTGTGTGTATATAGCGGGGTATATTACCTATGGGTATCAGTGACACCCTGCAGTCACTGTGTGTATATAGCAGGGTATATTCCCTATGGGTATCAGTGACAGAGACACCCTGCGGTCACTGAGTATTTCATACTGATTGTTACCTTGCTGGGGGATGTTACTCGGGTAATTTCCGGCTCCATTTCCATAACCTGCAGGAACAGGGAGAGATTATAATGAGAGTAAAAGAGACAGAGAGAGGGATAGAAGGAGAGGGGGACAGAGAGACAGAGAGAGGGAGAGAAGAAGAAAGGGACAGAGAGACAGAGACAGGGGAGGGAGAGAGAGAGTATTACAGATTGTTACCTGCTTGGGCTGCAACATTTGGGTAACTTCCAGCTCCATATCCTGCAGATACAGGAACAGTTACAGGGGGGGAGAGAGAAGAGAGATAGAGAGAGGGGGGCGAGAGGGGGGGTGGAGTGAGGGAGAGGATAGAGAGAGAGGGTAGGAGGGCGATAAGGGAAGAGAAAGTGGGGGAGAGAAAGGGGGGAAGATAGAGTAGGAACCAAAATAGAGGTAGAGGGGGGGAAAAGAGAGGGGGATACAGATAGAATGAAAGGATGAAAACCCCAGAAAGCAGGACACAGAGAGAGGGGGAGAAACAGGACACGGGTATTTATAAGATGGGAGGGGGAGGGGTACCTGCTTTAGAAGGCTTTGCTCCGATACCTGTGAGGGGTGAAAGTTTATTATGGGGGGAGTCTAACCTCTCATAGAGAGACCCAGAGAAAGCCAGAGACAGCCACTGTCACGATAATATCATCAGATATTATGTAATTTAATCAATATATTGGGTTTATGACAGGTCAAGACTTTTCCTGGGTCTGTGCTGGTCCTCAAAGAGGACTTAATTGGGGTGGGGGTGGGTATCATGAATTGCGCATTAAAAGTGACATATGCGTTGGTTAGAAGGTTATAAACGCTAACCAGAGATGACTCTATCAGCCTCAAAGAAAACTGAGTGTTTGTGAATAATTACTGCTGCATTCCAGGGAGAGGTGACACGCAGGGAACACTTTCGTTGGAGACTTCATTAAACATGAGAATATCATGAGTCCTCATCATGTGACCACACATGTGTGTAATCGTGGCACAGAGTCACATGTAATGAGGCCAGATATGGGAGGTCTAGCAGGTAATAAGGGACATTCCACTGTATATCCATTTGTCACTCAGATTTAGGGGCAAGACAGTCACACTACAGGGGTGGGCTTATGTTGTTTCAATATGGAGAAAAATAGTACATAAACCTTAGAAAGGTATTATGAAAATCAGATTTTAACAGAGGTGTGTTTTGGCCCAAACACATGAAGTTTCATTTCTGTGCCAGTGACGTCTCTGGGAGATAAGCCTGACATATGATAACATAACGTATAAGGATTTGTGTTTTATGTTTTAATCTGTTATTTTAAGAAACTGTCCTGCATTTACTGTATAGGGCTGATATTGGTATCCCTTTTCTGTAATCTAAGCACTGTATTTTTATATATATTAAAACATTTAATAAGTGATGCTTTGGACTTTTAATTAACTTTTGCACACTCTGGAGACAATATTTACATTTTTGGACACATTTTGCTACAACAGATTATTGTGTATTAAGTACATAGTTTTTTCTATTATACACAGGGGCTTGAGACCCTGGCAGATATTAATTTTATACATTTTTATTTTCATAATTTCTCGGGTGGTGGAGGTATATAAATATGATTGCAATTGAGTAAGGGGTTAATATTAACTCATTGAAAGTACCTTGCGCAGGAGAAAGGAGAGTTGGCAAGAGTAGCTGTTTATGTATTAACCCAGGTTGCATATCTAAGTCACGTACCCACTTATGTGCTGTTCGTGACAGGTGGTATATTGGGACAGATTGAGGGGAGATATTGTCCATTTGAGGGACCTTTGCGAAGGTGAAAATTGAGACAGCTTGCGAGCGGAGTATTAATCCTTGTACCGTATGCAGGCTATGTGCTCACAGGCGTGAAGTACGTGACAAATGGTGGCAGCAGTGAACTTCCCTTCTCTAGTACCTAGACACACGTGAGTCACATCAATAGATTCAGGATGTCATGACGGACGTAATGAGACTAAGTATGACCGTCTTGCCCCTAAATCTGTGTGACAAATAGATATATGTCCCTGATTACCTGCTAGACATCCCATATCTGGCCTCATTGCATGTGACTCTGCGCCACGATTACACACATGTGAGTATTAATATGTACAGTAGATGAGTCACATGATATTCTCATGTTTAATAAAGTCTCCAACGAAAGCGTTCCCTGCGTATAACCTCTCCCTGGAATGCACCAGTAATTATTCACAAACGCTCACTTTTCTTTGAGGCTGATAGACTCGTCTCTGGTTAGCGTTTATAACCTTCTAAACAACACAAATGTCACTTTTCCTCGTTGAGGACCAGCAGAGACCCAAGAAAGGTCTTGACCTGTCATAAACCCAATATATTGTATTTTAAAACAAAAACTGCTGCCATATTAACCCCTGAAGCACCACAGATTGATTAAAATACATTATATCTCATAATATTTTAATGATTCCCCCAGAGACAGCCACAGAGACCCCCAGAGAGAAACCCAGAGTGACCCCAAGAGTGACAGTGACACTCTGCGGTCACTGTGTGTATATAGCAGGGTATATTCCTTATGGGTATCAGTGACACCCTGCGGTCACTGTGTGTATATAGCAGGGTACTGTATATTCCCTATGGGTATCAGTGACAAGCTGCAGTCAGTGTGTGTATATAGCAGGGTATATTCCCTATGGGTATCAGTGACACCCTGCGGTCACTGTGAATATATAGCGGGGTATATTCCCTATGGGTATCAGTGACGCCCCGCGGTCACTGTGTATATAGCGGGGTATATTCCCTATGGGTATCAGTGACACCCCGCGGTCACTGTGAATATATAGCGGGGTATATTCCCTATGGGTATCAGTGACACCCCGCGGTCACTGATGTGTATATAGCAGGGTATATTCCCTATGGGTATCAGTGACACCCTGCGGTCACTGTGTGTATATAGTAGGGTATATTCCCTATGGGTATCAGTGACACCCTGCGGTCACTGTGTGTATATAGCGGGGTATATTCCCTATCGGTATCAGTGACATCCTGCGGTCACTATGAATATATAGCAGGGTATATTCCCTATGGGTATCAGTGACACCCTGCGGTCACTGTGTGTATATAGCGGGGTATATTCCCTATGGGTATCAGTGACACCCTGTGGTCACTGTGTGTATATAGCGGGGTATATTCCCTATGGGTATCAGTGACGCCCTGCGGTCACTGTGTGTATATAGCGGGGTATATTCCCTATGGGTATCAGTGACACCCTGCGGTCACTGTGTGTATATAGCAGGGTATATTCCCTGTGGGTATAAGTGACACCCTGCGGTCACTGTGTGTATATAGCAGGGTATATTCCCTGTGGGTATCAGTGACACCCTGCGGTCACTGTGTGTATATAGCGGGGTATATTCCCTATGAGTATCAGTGACGCCCTGCGGTCACTGTGTGTATATAGCGGGGTATATTCCCTATGGGTATCAGTGACACCCTGCGGTCACTGTGTGTATATAGCGGGGTATATTCCCTATGAGTATCAGTGACACCCTGCGGTCACTGTGTGTATACAGCGGGGTATATTCCCTATGGGTATCAGTGACACCCTGCGGTCACTGTGTGTATATAGCGGGGTATATTCCCTATGGGTATCAGTGACACCCTGTGGTCACTGTGTGTATATAGAGGGGTATATTCCCTATGGGTATCAGTGACACCCTGCGGTCACTGTGTGAATATAGCAGGGTATATTCCCTGTGGGTATCAGTGACACCCTGCGGTCACTGTGTGTATATAGCAGGGTATATTCCCTGTGGGTATCAGTGACACCCTGCGGTCACTGTGTGTATATAGCAGGGTATATTCCCTATGAGTATCAGTGACGCCCTGCGGTCACTGTGTGTATATAGCGAGGTATATTCCCTATGGGTATCAGTGACACCCTGCGGTCACTGTGTGTATATAGCACGGTATATTCCCTATGGGTATCAGTGACACCCTGCGGTCACTGTGTGTATACTGTATAGCGAGGTATATTCCCTATGGGTATCAGTGACACCCTGCGGTCACTGTGTGTATATAGCAGGGTATATTCCCTATGGGTATCAGTGACACCCCGCGGTCACTGTGTGTATATAGCGGGGTATATTCCCTATGGGTATCAGTGACACCCTGTGGTCACTATGTGTATATAGCGGGGTATATTCCCTATGGGTATCAGTGACACCCTGCGGTCACTGTGTGTATATAGCAGGGTATATTCCCTATGGGTATCAGTGACACCCTGCGGTCACTGTGTGTATATAGCGGGGTATATTCCCTATGGGTATCAGTGACACCCTGCGATCACTGTGTATATATAGCAGGGTATATTCCCTATGGGTATCCGTGACACCCTGCGGTCACTGTGTGTATATAGCGGGGTATATTCCCTATGGGTATCAGTGACACCCTGCGGTCACTGTGTGTATATAGCGGGGTATATTCCCTATGGGTATCCGTGACACCCCGTGGTCACTGTGTGTATATAGCAGGGTATATTCCCTATGGGTATCAGTGACGCCCTGCGGTCACTGTGTGTATATAACAGGGTATATTCCCTATGGGTATCAGTGACACCCCGCGGTCACTGTGTGTATATAGCAGGGTATGTTCCCTATGGATATCAGTGACACCCTGCAGTCACTGTGTGTATATAGCGGGGTATATTCCCTATGAGTATCAGTGACACCCTGCGGTCACTGTGTGTATATAGCGGGGTATATTCCCTATGGGTATCAGTGACACCCTGCAGTCACTGTGTGTATATAGCAGGGTATATTCCCTATGGGTATCAGTGACAGTGATACCCTGCGGTCACTGAGTATTTCATACTGATTGTTACCTTGCTGGGGGATGTTACTCGGGTAATTTCCGGCTCCATTTCCATAACCTGCAGGAACAGGGAGAGATTATAATGAGAGTAAAAGAGACAGAGAGAGTGAGAGAAGGAGAGGGGGACAGAGAGAGAGAGAGAGGGAGAGAGGGGAGGGGGACAGAGAGAGAGAGGGGGAGAAACAGGACACAGAGACAGGGGGAGAAACAGGACACAGAGAGAGGGGGAGAAACAGGACACAGAGAGAGGGGGAGAAACAGGACACAGAGACAGGGGGAGAAACAGGACACAGAGACAGGGGGAGAAACAGGACACAGAGAGAGGGGGAGAAACAAGACACAGAGAGAGGGGGAGAAACAGGACACAGAGAGATGGGGAGAAACAAGACACAGAGACAGGGGGAGAAACAGGACACAGAAGAGGGGGAGAAACAAGACACAGAGAGAGGGGGAGAAACAGGACACAGAGAGAGGGGGAGAAACAGGACACAAAGAGAGGGGGAGAAACAGGACACAGAGAGAGGGGGAGAAACAGGACACAGAGAGAGGGGGAGAAACAGGACACAGAGAGAGGGGGAGAAACAGGACACAAAGAGACAGGGGGAGAAACAGGACACAGAGAGAGGGGGAGAAACAGGACACAGAGACGGGGAGAAACAGGACACAGAGAGAGGGGGAGAAACAGGTCACAGAGAGAGGAGGAGAAACAGGACACAGAGAGAGGGGGAGAAACAGGACACAGAGAGAGGGGGAGAAACAGGACACATAGAGAGGGGGAGAAACAGGACACAGAGAGAGGGGGAGAAACAGGACACAGAGAGAGGGGGAGAAACAGGACACAGAGAGAGGGGGAGAAACAGGACACAGAGAGAGGGTGAGAAACAGGACACAGAGAGAGGGAGAGAAACAGGACACAAAGAGACAGGGGCAGAAACAGGACACAGAGAGAGGGGGAGAGACAGGACACAGAGACAGGGGGAGAAACAGGACACACAGAGAGGGGGAGAAACAGGACACAGGTAGACGGGGAGAAACAGGACACAGAGAGAGGGGGAGAAACAGGACACAGAGAGAGGGGGAGAAACAGGACACAAAGAGACAGGGGGAGAAACAGGACACACAGAGAGGGGGAGAAACAGGACACAGAGACAGGGGGAGAAACAGGACACAGAGAGAGGGGGAGAAACAGGACACAGAGAGAGGAGGAGAAACAGGACACAGAGAGAGGGGGAGAAACAGGACACAGAGAGAGGGGGAGAAACAGGACACAGAGAGAGGGGGAGAAACAGGACACAGAGAGAGGGGGAGAAACAGGACACAGAGAGAGGGGGAGAAACAGGACAAAGAGAGACGGGGAGAAACAGGACAAAAAGAGACAGGGGGAAACAGGACACAGAGAGAGGGGGAGAAACAGGACACAGAGAGAGGGGGAGAAACAGGACACAGAGAGAGGGGGAGAAACAGGACACAGAGAGACGGGGAGAAACAGGACACAGAGAGGGTGGGAGAAACAGGACACAGAGAGAGGGGGAGAAACAGGACACAGAGAGAGGGGGAGAAACAGGACACAGAGAGAGGGGGAGAAACAGGACACAGAGAGATGGGGAGAAACAGGACACAGAGAGAGTTGGAGAAACAGGACACAGAGAGAGGGGGAGAAACAGGACACAGAGAGACGGGGAGAAACAGGACACAAAGAGACGGGGAGAAACAGGACACAAAGAGACAGGGAGAAAAAGGACACAGAGAGAGGGGGAGAAACAGAACACAAAGAGAGGGGGAGAAACAGGACACAGAGAGAGGGGGAGAAACAGGACACAGAGAGAGGGGGAGAAACAGGTCACAGAGAGAGGGGGAGAAACAGGACACAGAGAGATGGGGTGAAACAAGACACAGAGACAGGGGGAGAAAGAGGACACAGAGACAGGGGCAGAAACAGGACACAGAGAGAGGGGGAGAAACAGGACACAGAGAGACGGGGAGAAACAGGACACAGAGAGAGGGGGTGAAATAGGACACAGAGAGAGGGGGAGAAAGAGGACCTAGAGACAGGGGGAGAAACAGGACACAGAGAGAGGGGGAGAAACAGGACACAGAGAGACGGGCAGAAACAGGACACAAAGAGAGGGGGAGAAACAGGACACAGAGAGAGAGTGAAAAACAAGACACAGAGAGACAGGGAGAAACAGGACACAAAGAGAGGGGGAGAAACAGGACACAGAGACAGGGGGAGAAACAGGGCACAGAGAGAGGGGGAGAAACAGGACACAGAGAGACGGGGAGAAACAGGACACAGAGAGACGGGGAGAAACAGGATACATGTATAAATAAGGCTTTGCTCCGATACCTGTGAGGAGCGGAAGTTTATTTAGGGGGGAGTCTAACCTCTCATAGAGAGAGACCCTGAGAAAGCCAGAGACAGCCAGAGATGGCCAGAGACCCACTGTCACGCTAATATCATGAGATATTATGTAATTTAATCAATCTGGTGCTTCAGGTGTTAATATGGCAGCAGTTTGGGTTTAAAAATACAATATATTGGGTTTATGACTGTTCAGGACTTTTCCTGGGTTTGTGCTGGTCCTCAAAGAGGACTTAATTGGGGTGGGGGGGGGGGGTATCATGAATTGCACATTAAAAGTGACATATGTGTTAGTTTAAAGGTTATAAACGCTAACCAGAGATGACTCTATCAGCCTCAAAGAAAACTGAGTGTTTGTGAATAATTACTGCTGCATTCCAGGGAGAGGTGATACGCAGGGAACACTTTCGTTGGAGACTTCATTAAACATGAGAATATCATGTGACCTCATCTACTGTACACACTAAGAGTCACACACACATGTGTGTAATCGTGGCACAGAGTCACATGTAATGAGGCCAGATGTGGATGGTCTAGCAGGTAATAAGGGACATATATCCATTTGTCACTCAAATTTACGGGCAGTCATACTTAGTCTTGTTTCATCCGTAATGACTGCCTGAATCTATTGATGTGACTCCTGTGTGTCTAGGTACTAGAGAAGAGAGGTTATGAGTGTGTTTATATACTCAGGCAAAACGTAAACGTCATTTGGTAGAAGTTATTCTTTTAATCTGTCATAAAACCGGCAATTTCACTGCTGATTTACGACAGGGGTGGGCTCATGTTGTTTCAATATGGAGAAAAATAGTACATAAACCTTAGAAAGGTATTATGAAAATCAGATTTTAACAGAGGTGTGTGTTGGACCAAACACATGAAGTCTCATTTCTGCACCAGTGACGTCTCTGGGAGAAAAGCCTGACATATGATAACATAACGTACAGTATAAGGATTTGTGTTTTATGTTTTAATCTGTTATTTTAAGAAACTGTCCTGCATTTACTGTATAGGTATGTTATTGGAATCCCTTTTCTGTAATCTAAGCACTGTATTTTTATATATATTAAAACATTTAATAAGTGATGCTTTGGACTTTTAATTAACTTTTGCACACTCTGGAGACAGTATTTACATTTTTGGACACATTTTGCTACAACAGATTTTTGTGTATTAAGTGCATAGTTTTTCTATTATACACAGGGGCTTGAGACCCTGGCAGATATTAATTTTATAAATTTTTATTTTCATAATTTCTCGGGTGGTAGAAGTATATAAATATGATTGCAATTGAGTAAGGGGTTAATATTAACTCATTGAAAGTACCTTGCGCAGGAGAAAGGAGAGTTGGCAAGAGTAGCTGAGTGTATTAACCCAGGTTGCATATCTAAGTCCCGTACCCACTTATGTGCTGTTCGTGACAGGTGGTATATTGGGACAGATTGAGGTGAGATATTGTCCATTTGAGGGACCTTTGCGAAGGTGAAAATTGAGACAGCTTGCGAGCGGAGTATTAATCCTTGTACCGTATGCAGGCCACGTGCTCACAGGCGTGAAGTACGTGACAAATGGTGGCAGCGGTGAACTTCCCTTCTCTAGTACCTAGACACACGTGAGTCACATCAATAGATTCAGGATGTCATGACGGACGTAATGAGACTAAGTATGACCGTCTGGCCCCTGAATCTGTGTGACAAATGGATATATGTCCCTTATTACCTGCTAGACATCCCATATCTGGCCTCATTGCATGTGACTCTGTGCCACGATTACACACATGTGACTCTTAATATGTACAGTAGATGAGGTCACATGATATTCTCATGTTTAATAAAGTCTCCAACGAAAGCGTTCCCTGCGTATCACCTCTCCCTGGAATGCACCAGTAATTATTCACAAATGCTCAGTTTTCTTTGAGGCTGATAGACTCATCTCTGGTTAGTGTTTATAACCTTCTAAACAACACATATGTCACTTTTACTCGTTGAGGACCAGCACAGACCCAAGAAAGGTCTTGACCTGTCATAAACCCAATATTTTGAATTTTAAAACCAAAACTGCTGCCATATTAACCCCTGAAGCACCACAGATTGATTAAAATACATTATATCTCATATTATTATAATGATTCCCCCAGAGACAGCCCCAGATACCCCCAGAGAGACACCCAGAGTGACTCCAAGAGTGACAGTGACACTCTGCGGTCACTGTGTGTATATAACAGGGTATATTCCTTATGGGTATCAGTGCCACTCTGCGGTCACTGTGTGTATGTAGCAGGGTATATTCCCTATGGGTATCAGTGATACCCTGCGGTCACTGTGTATATAGCAGGGTATATTCCCTATGAGTATCAGTGACACCCTGCGGTCACTGTGTGTATACAGCGGGGTATATTCCCTATGGGTATCAGTGACACCCTGCGGTCACTGTGTGTATATAGCGGGGTATATTCCCTATGGGTATCAGTGACACCCTGCGGTCACTGTGTGTATATAGAGGGGTATATTCCCTATGGGTATCAGTGACACCCTGCGGTCACTGTGTGAATATAGCAGGGTATATTCCCTGTGGGTATCAGTGACACCCTGCGGTCACTGTGTGTATATAGCAGGGTATATTCCCTGTGGGTATCAGTGACACCCTGCGGTCACTGTGTGTATATAGCAGGGTATATTCCCTATGAGTATCAGTGACGCCCTGCGGTCACTGTGTGTATATAGCGAGGTATATTCCCTATGGGTATCAGTGACACCCTGCGGTCACTGTGTGTATATAGCACGGTATATTCCCTATGGGTATCAGTGACACCCTGCGGTCACTGTGTGTATACTGTATAGCGAGGTATATTCCCTATGGGTATCAGTGACACCCTGCGGTCACTGTGTGTATATAGCAGGGTATATTCCCTATGGGTATCAGTGACACCCCGCGGTCACTGTGTGTATATAGCGGGGTATATTCCCTATGGGTATCAGTGACACCCTGTGGTCACTATGTGTATATAGCGGGGTATATTCCCTATGGGTATCAGTGACACCCTGCGGTCACTGTGTGTATATAGCAGGGTATATTCCCTATGGGTATCAGTGACACCCTGCGGTCACTGTGTGTATATAGCGGGGTATATTCCCTATGGGTATCAGTGACACCCTGCGGTCACTGTCTATATATAGCAGGGTATATTCCCTATGGGTATCCGTGACACCCTGCGGTCACTGTGTGTATATAGCGGGGTATATTCCCTATGGGTATCAGTGACACCCTGCGGTCACTGTGTGTATATAGCGGGGTATATTCCCTATGGGTATCCGTGACACCCCGCGGTCACTGTGTGTATATAGCAGGGTATATTCCCTATGGGTATCAGTGACGCCCTGCGGTCACTGTGTGTATATAACAGGGTATATTCCCTATGGGTATCAGTGACACCCCGCGGTCACTGTGTGTATATAGCAGGGTATGTTCCCTATGGATATCAGTGACACCCTGCAGTCACTGTGTGTATATAGCGGGGTATATTCCCTATGAGTATCAGTGACACCCTGCGGTCACTGTGTGTATATAGCGGGGTATATTCCCTATGGGTATCAGTGACACCCTGCAGTCACTGTGTGTATATAGCAGGGTATATTCCCTATGGGTATCAGTGACAGTGATACCCTGCGGTCACTGAGTATTTCATACTGATTGTTACCTTGCTGGGGGATGTTACTCGGGTAATTTCCGGCTCCATTTCCATAACCTGCAGGAACAGGGAGAGATTATAATGAGAGTAAAAGAGACAGAGAGAGGGAGAGAAGGAGAGGGGGACAGAGAGAGAGAGAGAGGGAGAGAGGGGAGGGGGACAGAGAGAGAGAGGGGGAGAAACAGGACACAGAGACAGGGGGAGAAACAGGACACAGAGAGAGGGGGAGAAACAGGACACAGAGAGAGGGGGAGAAACAGGACACAGAGACAGGGGGAGAAACAGGACACAGAGACAGGGGGAGAAACAGGACACAGAGAGAGGGGGAGAAACAAGACACAGAGAGGGGGGGAGAAACAGGACACAGAGAGATGGGGAGAAACAGGACACAGAGACAGGGGGAGAAACAGGACACAGAAGAGGGGGAGAAACAAGACACAGAGAGAGGGGGAGAAACAGGACACAGAGAGAGGGGGAGAAACAGGACACATAGAGAGGGGGAGAAACAAGACACAGAGAGAGGGGGAGAAACAGGACACAGAGAGAGGGGGAGAAACAGGACACAGAGAGAGGGGGAGAAACAAGACACAGAGAGAGGGGGAGAAACAGGACACAGAGAGAGGGGGAGAAACAGGACACAGAGAGAGGGGGAGAAACAGGACACAAAGAGAGGGGGAGAAACAGGACACAGAGAGAGGGGGAGAAACAGGACACAGAGAGAGGGGGAGAAACAGGACACAGAGAGAGGGGGAGAAACAGGACACAAAGAGACAGGGGGAGAAACAGGACACAGAGAGAGGGGGAGAAACAGGACACAGAGACGGGGAGAAACAGGACACAGAGAGAGGGGGAGAAACAGGTCACAGAGAGAGGAGGAGAAACAGGACACAGAGAGAGGGGGAGAAACAGGACACAGAGAGAGGGGGAGAAACAGGACACAGAGAGAGGGGGAGAAACAGGACACAGAGAGAGGGGGAGAAACAGGACACAGAGAGAGGGGGAGAAACAGGACACAGAGAGAGGGTGAGAAACAGGACACAGAGAGAGGGAGAGAAACAGGACACAAAGAGACAGGGGCAGAAACAGGACACAGAGAGAGGGGGAGAGACAGGACACAGAGACAGGGGGAGAAACAGGACACACAGAGAGGGGGAGAAACAGGACACAGGTAGACGGGGAGAAACAGGACACAGAGAGAGGGGGAGAAACAGGACACAGAGAGAGGGGGAGAAACAGGACACAAAGAGACAGGGGGAGAAACAGGACACACAGAGAGGGGGAGAAACAGGACACAGAGACAGGGGGAGAAACAGGACACAGAGAGAGGGGGAGAAACAGGACACAGAGAGAGGAGGAGAAACAGGACACAGAGAGAGGGGGAGAAACAGGACACAGAGAGAGGGGGAGAAACAGGACACAGAGAGAGGGGGAGAAACAGGACACAGAGAGAGGGGGAGAAACAGGACACAGAGAGAGGGGGAGAAACAGGACAAAGAGAGACGGGGAGAAACAGGACAAAAAGAGACAGGGGGAAACAGGACACAGAGAGAGGGGGAGAAACAGGACACAGAGAGAGGGGGAGAAACAGGACACAGAGAGAGGGGGAGAAACAGGACACAGAGAGACGGGGAGAAACAGGACACAGAGAGGGTGGGAGAAACAGGACACAGAGAGAGGGGGAGAAACAGGACACAGAGAGAGGGGGAGAAACAGGACACAGAGAGAGGGGGAGAAACAGGACACAGAGAGATGGGGAGAAACAGGACACAGAGAGAGTTGGAGAAACAGGACACAGAGAGAGGGGGAGAAACAGGACACAGAGAGACGGGGAGAAACAGGACACAAAGAGACGGGGAGAAACAGGACACAAAGAGACAGGGAGAAAAAGGACACAGAGAGAGGGGGAGAAACAGAACACAAAGAGAGGGGGAGAAACAGGACACAGAGAGAGGGGGAGAAACAGGACACAGAGAGAGGGGGAGAAACAGGTCACAGAGAGAGGGGGAGAAACAGGACACAGAGAGATGGGGTGAAACAAGACACAGAGACAGGGGGAGAAAGAGGACACAGAGACAGGGGCAGAAACAGGACACAGAGAGAGGGGGAGAAACAGGACACAGAGAGACGGGGAGAAACAGGACACAGAGAGAGGGGGTGAAATAGGACACAGAGAGAGGGGGAGAAAGAGGACACAGAGACAGGGGGAGAAACAGGACACAGAGAGAGGGGGAGAAACAGGACACAGAGAGACGGGCAGAAACAGGACACAAAGAGAGGGGGAGAAACAGGACACAGAGAGAGAGTGAAAAACAAGACACAGAGAGACAGGGAGAAACAGGACACAGAGAGAGTTGGAGAAACAGGACACAGAGAGAGGGGGAGAAACAGGACACAGAGAGACGGGGAGAAACAGGACACAAAGAGACGGGGAGAAACAGGACACAAAGAGACAGGGAGAAAAAGGACACAGAGAGAGGGGGAGAAACAGAACACAAAGAGAGGGGGAGAAACAGGACACAGAGAGAGGGGGAGAAACAGGACACAGAGAGAGGGGGAGAAACAGGTCACAGAGAGAGGGGGAGAAACAGGACACAGAGAGATGGGGTGAAACAAGACACAGAGACAGGGGGAGAAAGAGGACACAGAGACAGGGGCAGAAACAGGACACAGAGAGAGGGGGAGAAACAGGACACAGAGAGACGGGGAGAAACAGGACACAGAGAGAGGGGGTGAAATAGGACACAGAGAGAGGGGGAGAAAGAGGACACAGAGACAGGGGGAGAAACAGGACACAGAGAGAGGGGGAGAAACAGGACACAGAGAGACGGGCAGAAACAGGACACAAAGAGAGGGGGAGAAACAGGACACAGAGAGAGAGTGAAAAACAAGACACAGAGAGACAGGGAGAAACAGGACACAAAGAGAGGGGGAGAAACAGGACACAGAGACAGGGGGAGAAACAGGGCACAGAGAGAGGGGGAGAAACAGGACACAGAGAGACGGGGAGAAACAGGACACAGAGAGACGGGGAGAAACAGGATACATGTATAAATAAGATGGGAGGGGTACCTGCTTTAGAAGGCTTTGCTCCGATACCTGTGAGGAGCGGAAGTTTATTTAGGGGGGAGTCTAACCTCTCATAGAGAGAGACCCTGAGAAAGCCAGAGACAGCCAGAGATGGCCAGAGACCCACTGTCACGCTAATATCATGAGATATTATGTAATTTAATCAATCTGGTGCTTCAGGTGTTAATATGGCAGCAGTTTGGGTTTAAAAATACAATATATTGGGTTTATGACTGTTCAGGACTTTTCCTGGGTTTGTGCTGGTCCTCAAAGAGGACTTAATTGGGGTGGGGGGGGGGTATCATGAATTGCACATTAAAAGTGACATATGTGTTAGTTTAAAGGTTATAAACGCTAACCAGAGATGACTCTATCAGCCTCAAAGAAAACTGAGTGTTTGTGAATAATTACTGCTGCATTCCAGGGAGAGGTGATACGCAGGGAACACTTTCGTTGGAGACTTCATTAAACATGAGAATATCATGTGACCTCATCTACTGTACACACTAAGAGTCACACACACATGTGTGTAATCGTGGCACAGAGTCACATGTAATGAGGCCAGATGTGGATGGTCTAGCAGGTAATAAGGGACATATATCCATTTGTCACTCAAATTTACGGGCAGTCATACTTAGTCTTGTTTCATCCGTAATGACTGCCTGAATCTATTGATGTGACTCCTGTGTGTCTAGGTACTAGAGAAGAGAGGTTATGAGTGTGTTTATATACTCAGGCAAAACGTAAACGTCATTTGGTAGAAGTTATTCTTTTAATCTGTCATAAAACCGGCAATTTCACTGCTGATTTACGACAGGGGTGGGCTCATGTTGTTTCAATATGGAGAAAAATAGTACATAAACCTTAGAAAGGTATTATGAAAATCAGATTTTAACAGAGGTGTGTGTTGGACCAAACACATGAAGTCTCATTTCTGCACCAGTGACGTCTCTGGGAGAAAAGCCTGACATATGATAACATAACGTACAGTATAAGGATTTGTGTTTTATGTTTTAATCTGTTATTTTAAGAAACTGTCCTGCATTTACTGTATAGGTATGTTATTGGAATCCCTTTTCTGTAATCTAAGCACTGTATTTTTATATATATTAAAACATTTAATAAGTGATGCTTTGGACTTTTAATTAACTTTTGCACACTCTGGAGACAGTATTTACATTTTTGGACACATTTTGCTACAACAGATTTTTGTGTATTAAGTGCATAGTTTTTCTATTATACACAGGGGCTTGAGACCCTGGCAGATATTAATTTTATAAATTTTTATTTTCATAATTTCTCGGGTGGTAGAAGTATATAAATATGATTGCAATTGAGTAAGGGGTTAATATTAACTCATTGAAAGTACCTTGCGCAGGAGAAAGGAGAGTTGGCAAGAGTAGCTGAGTGTATTAACCCAGGTTGCATATCTAAGTCCCGTACCCACTTATGTGCTGTTCGTGACAGGTGGTATATTGGGACAGATTGAGGTGAGATATTGTCCATTTGAGGGACCTTTGCGAAGGTGAAAATTGAGACAGCTTGCGAGCGGAGTATTAATCCTTGTACCGTATGCAGGCCACGTGCTCACAGGCGTGAAGTACGTGACAAATGGTGGCAGCGGTGAACTTCCCTTCTCTAGTACCTAGACACACGTGAGTCACATCAATAGATTCAGGATGTCATGACGGACGTAATGAGACTAAGTATGACCGTCTGGCCCCTGAATCTGTGTGACAAATGGATATATGTCCCTTATTACCTGCTAGACATCCCATATCTGGCCTCATTGCATGTGACTCTGTGCCACGATTACACACATGTGACTCTTAATATGTACAGTAGATGAGGTCACATGATATTCTCATGTTTAATAAAGTCTCCAACGAAAGCGTTCCCTGCGTATCACCTCTCCCTGGAATGCACCAGTAATTATTCACAAATGCTCAGTTTTCTTTGAGGCTGATAGACTCATCTCTGGTTAGTGTTTATAACCTTCTAAACAACACATATGTCACTTTTACTCGTTGAGGACCAGCACAGACCCAAGAAAGGTCTTGACCTGTCATAAACCCAATATTTTGAATTTTAAAACCAAAACTGCTGCCATATTAACCCCTGAAGCACCACAGATTGATTAAAATACATTATATCTCATATTATTATAATGATTCCCCCAGAGACAGCCCCAGATACCCCCAGAGAGACACCCAGAGTGACTCCAAGAGTGACAGTGACACTCTGCGGTCACTGTGTGTATATAACAGGGTATATTCCTTATGGGTATCAGTGCCACTCTGCGGTCACTGTGTGTATGTAGCAGGGTATATTCCCTATGGGTATCAGTGATACCCTGCGGTCACTGTGTATATAGCAGGGTATATTCCCTATGGGTATCAGTGACACCCCGCGGTCACTGTGTATATAGCAGGGTATATTCCCTATGGGTATCAGTGACAAGCTGCAGTCAGTGTGTGTATATAGCAGGGTATATTCCCTATGGGTATCAGTGACACCCTGCGGTCACTGTGAACATATAGCAGGGAATATTCCCTATGGGTATTATTGACACCCTGTGGTCACTGTGTGTATATAGGGGGTATATTCCCTATGGGTATCAGTGACAGAGACA
This sequence comes from Ascaphus truei, assembly GCF_040206685.1. Taxonomy (NCBI): domain Eukaryota; kingdom Metazoa; phylum Chordata; class Amphibia; order Anura; family Ascaphidae; genus Ascaphus; species Ascaphus truei. The sequence continues at coordinate 62,034,465 of NC_134493.1, forward strand.
CCCTGCGGTCACTGAGTATTTCATACTGATTCTTACCTTGCTGGGGGATGTTACTCGGGTAATTTCCGGCTCCATTTCCATAACCTGCAGGAACAGGGAGAGATTATAATGAGAGTAAAAGAGACAAAGAGAGGGAGAGAAGGAGAGGGGGACAGAGAGAGGGGGACAGAGAGAGGGGAGGGAGAGAGGGGAGGGGGACAGAGAGACAGAAAGAGGGTATTACAGATTGTTACCTGCTTGGGCTGCAACATTTTGGTAACTTCCAGCTCCATATCCTGAAGATACAGGGACAGTTACAGGGGGGGAGAGAGAGAGAGAGGCAGGGAGAGCGCGGGGAGAGGAGAGAGAGTGGGGAGAGGGTAGAGAGAGGGGGAAGAGGGTAGAGAGAGGGGGATAGAGAGTGGGGGATAGAGAGAGAGGGAGAAAGAGAGGGGGGAGACAGCGGGAAAGAGAAAGTGCAGGAGAGAGATGGGGGAATAGAAAGAGTAGGAAGCAAAAATAGAGGGAGGGGGGGGGGAGAAAGAAAAAAAGGAGTTAAACCCCAGAGAGGAGGACACAGAGAGAAGGGGAGAAACAGGACACAGAGAGAGGGGGAGAAACAGGACACAGAGAGAGGGGGAGAAACAGGACACAGTGACAGGGGGAGAAACAGGACACAGAGAGAGGGGGAGAAACAGGACACAGAGACAGGGGGAGAAACAGGACACAGAGAGAGGGGGAGAAAGAGGACACAGAGAGACGGGGAGAAACAGGATGCAGGTATAAATAAGATGGGACGGGTACCTGCTTTAGAAGGCTTTGCTCCGATACCTGTGAGGGGTGGAAGTTTATTTAGGGGGGAGTCTAACCTCTCATAGAGAGAGACCCTGAGAAAGCCAGAGACAGCCAGAGATGGCCAGAGACCCACTGTCAAGCTAATATCATGAGATTTTATGTAATTTAATCAATCTGGTGCTTCAGGTGTTAATATGGCAGCAGTTTGGGTTTAAAAATACAATATATTGGGTTTATGACAGTTCAGGACTTTTCCTGGGTCTGTGCTGGTCCTCAAAGAGGACTTAATTGGGGTGGGGGGGTATCATGAATTGCGCATTAAAAGTGACATATGTGTTGGTTTAAAGGTTATAAACGCTAACCAGAGATGACTCTATCAGCCTCAAAGAAAACTGAGTGTTTGTGAATAATTACTGCTGCATTCCAGGGAGAGGTGATACGCAGGGAACGCTTTCGTTGGAGACTTCATTAAACATGAATATCATGTGACCTCATCTACTGTACACACTAAGAGTCACACACGTGTGTAATCGTGGCACAGAGTCACATGTAATGACGCCAGATGTGGGAGGTCATACTTGTGTCATTACGTCCGTCATGACCTCCTGAATCTATTGATGTGACTCCTGTGTGTCTAGGTACTAGAGAAGAGAGGTTATGAGTGTGTTTATATACTCAGGCAAAACGTAAACGTCATTTGGTAGAAGTTATTCTTTTAATCTATCATAAAACCGGCAATTTCACTGCTGATTTACGACAGGGGTGGGCTCATGGTGTTTCAATAGGGAGAAAAATAGTACATAAACCTTAGAAAGATATTATGAAAATCAGTTTTTAACAAAGGTGTGTTTTGGACCAAACACATGAAGTCTCATTTTTGCACCAGTGACGTCTCTGGGAGAAAAGCCTGACATATGATAACATAACGTATTAGGATTTGTGTTTTATGTTTTAATCTGTTATTTTAAGAAACTGTCCTGCATTTACTGTATAGGTATGTTATTGGTATCCCTTTTCTGTAATCTAAGCACTGTATTTTTATATATTATAAAATTAAAATATGCTTTGGACTTTTAATTAACTTTTGCACACTCTGGAAACAGTATTTACATTTTCGGACACATTTTGCTACAACAGATTTTTGTGTATTAAGTGCATAGTTTTTTCTATTATACACAGGGGCTTGAGACCCTGGCAGATATTAGTTTTATAAATTTTTATTTTCATAATTTCTCGGGTGGTGGAGGTATATAAATATGATTGCAATTGAGTAAGGGGTTAATATTAACTCATTGAAAGTACCTTGCGCAGGAGAAAGGAGAGTTGGCAAGAGTAGCTGCGTGTATTAACCCAGGTTGCATATCTAAGTCACGTACCCACTTATGTGCTGTTCGTGACAGGTGGTATATTGGGACAGATTGAGGGGAGATATTGTCTATTTGAGGGACCTTTGCAAGATGAAAACTGAGACAGCTTGCGAGCGGAGTATTAATCCTTGTACCACATGCAGGCCACGTGCTCACAGGTGTGAAGTACGTGACAAATGGTGGCAGCGGTGAACTTCCCTTCTCTAGTACCTAGACACACGTGAGTCACATCACTAGATTCAGGATGTCCCCCAGAGAAAGCCACAGAGACCCCCAGAGTGACCCCAAGAGTGACAGTGACACTCTGCGGTCACTGTGTGTATATAGCAGGGTATATTCCGTATGGGTATCAGTGACAACCTATGGTCACTGAGTGTATATAGCGTGGTATATTCCCTATGGGTATCAGTGACACCCTGCGGTCACTGGGTGTATATAGTAGGGTATATTCCCAATGGGTATCAGTGACACCCTGCAGTAAGTGTGTGTATATAGCGGGGTATATTCCCTATGGGTATCAGTGACGCCCTGCGGTCACTGTGTGTATATAGCAGGGTATATTCCCTATGGGTATCAGTGACACCCTGCGGTCACTGTGTGTATATAGCGAGGTATATTCCCTATGGGTATCAGTGACACCCTGCAGTCACTGTGTGTATATAGCAGAGTATATTCCCTATGGGTATCAGTGACACCCTGCGCTCACTGTGTATATATAGCAGGGTATATTCCCTATGGGTATCAGTGACAGAGACACCCTGCGGTCACTGAGTATTTCATACTGATTGTTACCTTGCTGGGGGATGTTACTCGGGTAATTTCCGGCTCCATTTCCATAACCTGCAGGAACAGGGAGAGATTATAATGAGAGTAAAAGAGACAGAGAGAGGGAGAGAAGGAGAGGGGGACAGAGAGAGGGGGGAGGGAGAGAGAGAGTATTACAGATTGTTACCTGCTTGGGCTGCAACATTTGGGTAACTTCCAGCTCCATATCCTGCAGATACAGGGACAGTTACAGGGGGGAGAGAGGGAGAGCGAGAGGGGGGAGAGGGTAGAGAGAGGGGGGGAGTGAGCGGGGAGAGGAGAGAGAGGGGGGAGAGGGTAGAGAGAGGGGGGAGAGTGGAGAGAGGGGGGATAGAGAGTGTGGGATAGAGAAAGAGGGAGAAAGAGAGGGGGGAGACAGAGGGGAAGAGAAAGTGCAGGAGAGAGACAGTGGAATAGAAAGAGTAAGAAGCAAAAATAGAGGGAGGGGGGGGGGGAGAAAGAAAAAAGGATTAAAACCCGCGAGAGGAGGGGGAGAAACAGGACACAGAGAGAGGGGGAGAAACAGGACACAGAGAGAGGGGGAGAAACAGGACACAGAGAGAGGGGGAGAAACAGGACACAGAGAGATGGGGGAGAAACAGGACACAGAGAGATGGGGGAGAGGAGAAACAGGACACAGAGAGACGGGGAGAAACAGGACACAGAGAGAGGGGGAGAAACAGGACACAGAGAGAGGGGAGAAACAGGACACAGAGAGCGGGGAGAAACAGGCACAGAGAGAGGGGGAGAAACAGGACACAGAGAGAGGGGGAGAAACAGGACACAGAGAGAGGGGGAGAAACAGGACACAGAGAGAGGGTGTGAAACAGGACACAGAGAGAGGGGGAGAAACAGGACACAGAGAGAGGGGGAGAAACAGGACACAGAGAGAGGGGGAGAAACAGGACACAGAGAGAGGGGAGAAACAGGACACAGAGAGAGGGGGAGAAACAGGACACAGAGAGAGGGGAGAAACAGGACACAGAGAGAGGGGGAGAAACAGGACACAGAGAGAGGGGGAGAAACAGGACACAGAGAGAGGGGAGAAACAGGACACAGAGAGAGGGGGAGAAACAGGACACAGAGAGAGGGGGAGAAACAGGACACAGAGAGAGGGGGAGAAACAGGACACAGAGAGAGGGGGAGAAACAGGACACAGAGAGAGGGGGAGAAACAGGACACAGAGAGAGGGGGAGAAACAGGACACAGAGAGAGGGGGGAGAAACAGGACACAGAGAGACGGGGAGAAACAGGACACAGAGAGAGGGGGAGAAACAGGACACAGAGAGAGGGGGAGAAACAGGACACAGAGAGAGGGGGAGAAACAGGACACAGAGAGAGGGGGAGAAACAGGACACAGAGAGAGGGGGTGAAACAGGACACAGAGAGAGGGGGAGAAACAGGACACAGAGAGACGGGGAGAAACAGGACACAGAGAGAGTGGGAGAAACAGGACACAGAGAGAGGGGGTGAAACAGGACACAGAGAGAGGGGGAGAAACAGGACACAGAGACAGGGGGAGAAACAGGACACAGAGAGAAGGGGAGAAACAGAACACAGAGAGACCGGGAGAAACAGGACACAGAGAGACGGGGAGAAACAGGACACAGAGAGACGGGGAGAAACAGGATACAGGTATAAATAAGATGGGAGGGTTACCTGCTTTAGAAGGCTTTGCTCCGATACCTGTGAGGGGTGGAAGTTTATTTAGGGGGGAATCTAACCTCTCATAGAGAGAGACCCTGAGAAAGCCAGAGATAGCCAGAGATGGCCAGAGACCCACTGTCACGCTAATATCATGAGATATTATGTAATTTAATCAATCTGGTGCTTCAGGGGTTAATATGGCAGCAGTTTTGGTTTACAAATACAATATATTGGGTTTATGACAGTTCAGGACTTTTCTGGGTCTGTGCTGGTCCTCAAAGAGGACTTAATTGGGGTGGGAGGTGGGTGGGGTATCATGAATTGCGCATTAAAAGTGACATATGTGTTGGTTTAAAGGTTATAAACGCTAACCAGGGATGACTCTATCAGCCTCAAAGAAAACTGAGTGTTTGTGAATATTTACTGCTTTTCCTCGTTGAGGACCAGCACAGACCCAAGAAAGGTCTTGACCTGTCATAAACCCAATATATTGTATTTTAAAACCAAAAACTGCTGCCATATTAACCCCTGAAGCACCACAGATTGATTAAAATACATTATATCTCATAATATTATAATGATTCCCCCAGAGGAAGCCACAGAGACCCCCAGAGTGACCCCAGGAGTGACAGTGACATTCTGCGGTCACTGTGTGTATATATGGAAAATAGCTGAAGCGCTCAAATGCAGGTATATCTCAAAATGATAATAAGCCAGACCACTGTACCAGGGTACTAACAATTGATATAGTACCTATTGTGTCATATAATGGGTACTATCCTCCTGAAGACAGGTGGTGTGTGGTGCAACCCACTCACCACCAGTCTCATTGGCAGGTTCCCCTGAAAAATATGCAAATACTCACATCCTGGTAGGGCAGGCAGGCAGGCTGTGCAGCTACTCAATGCAATACAGGGAAAAGGGAGACCAAAAAGCGCACCAGCACAAACTTGCTCCGTTTGTGCTGGTGCGCTTTTTGGTCTCCCTTTTCCCTGCACTGTGTGTATATAGCAGGGAATATACCGTATGGGTTTCAGTGACAGTGATACCCTGCGGTCACTGAGTATTTCATACTGATTCTTACCTTGCTGGGGGATGTTACTCGGGTAATTTCCGGCTCCATTTCCATAACCTGCAGGAACAGGGAGAGATTATAATGAGTGTAAAAGAGACAGAGAGAGGGAGAGAAGGAGAGGGGGACAGAGAGACAGAGAGAGAGAGAGGGGAGGGAGAGAGAGAGTATTACAGATTGTTACCTGCTTGGGCTGCAACATTTGGGTAACTTCCAGCTCCATATCCTGCAGATACAGGAACAGTTACAGGGGGGGAGAGAGGGAAGGGGGCATAGAGAGAGGGGGCGAGAGGGGGGTGTGGAGAGAGAGAGGGGGGATAGAGAGTGGGGGATAGAGAGAGAGGGAGAAAGAGAGGGGGAGACCGAGGGGAAGAGAAAGTGCAGAAGAGAGACGGAGGAATAGAAAGAGTAAGAAGCAAAAATAGAGGAAGAGGGGGGGGGGGGGGAAAGAAAAAAAGAACTAAAACCCCCGAGAGGAGGACACAGAGAGAGGGGAAGAAACAGGACACAAAGAGAGGGGGAGAAACAGGACACAGAGAGAGGGGGAGAAACAGGACACAGAGAGACGGGGAGAAACAGGACACAGAGACAGGGGGAGAAACAGGACACAGAGAGAAGGGGAGAAACAGGACACAGAGAGACGGGGAGAAACAGGACACAGAGAGACGGGGAGAAACAGGATGCAGGTATAAATAAGATGGGAGGGGTACCTGCTTTTGAAGGCTTTGCTCCGATACCTGTGAGGGGTGGAAGTTTATTTAGGGGGGAGTCTAACCTCTCATAGAGAGAGACCCTGAGAAAGCCAGAGAAAGCCAGAGATGGCCAGAGACCCACTGTCACGCTAATATCATGAGATATTATGTAATTTGATCAATCTGGTGCTTCAGGGGTTAATATGGCAGCAGTTTGGGTTTAAAAATACAATATATTGGGTTTATGACAGTTTAGGACTTTTCCTGGGTCTGTGCTGGTCCTCAAAGAGGACTTAATTGGGGTGGGGGGGTATCATGAATTGCGCATTAAAAGTGACATATGTGTTGGTTTAAAGGTTATAAACGCTAACCAGAGATGACTCTATCAGCCTCAAAGAAAACTGAGTGTTTGTGAATAATTACTGCTGCATTCCAGGGAGAGGTGATACGCAGGGAATGCTTTCGTTGGAGACTTCATTAAACATGAATATCATGTGACCTCATCTACTGTACACACTAAGAGTCACACACGTGTGTAATCGTGGCACAGAGTCACATGTAATGAGGCCAGATGTGGGAGGTCTAGCAGGTAATAAGGGACATATATCCATTTGTCACTCAAATTTAGGGGCAGTCATTCTAAGTCTTGTTACGTCCGTCATGACTGCCTGAATCTATTGATGTGACTCCTGTGTGTCTAGGTACTAGAGAAGAAAGGTTATAAGTGTGTTTACATACTCAGGCAAAACGTAAACGTCATTTGTAGAAGTTATTCTTTTAATCTGTCATAAAAACATAAATTTCACAGCTGATTTATGACAGGGGTGGGCTTATGTTGTTTCAATAGGGACATAAAATAGTACATAAACCTTAGAAAGGTATTATGAAAATCAGATTTTAACAGAGGTGTGTTTTGGACCAAACACATTAAGTCTCATTTTTGCACCAGTGACGTCTCTGGGAGAAAAGCCTGACATATGATAACATAACGTATAAGGATTTGTGTTTTATGTTTTATTCTGTTATATTAAGAATCTGTCCTGCATTTACTGTATAGGTATGTTATTGGAATCCCTTTTCTGTAATCTAAGCACTGTATTTTTATATATATTAAAACATTTAATAAGTGATGCTTTGGACTTTTAATTAACTTTTGCACACTCTGGAGAGAGTATTTATATTTTTGGACAGATTTTGCTACAACAGATTTTTGTGTATTAAGTGCATAGTTTTTTCTATTATACACAGGGGCTTGAGACCCTGGCAGATATTAATTTTATAAATTTTTATTTTCATAATTTCTCGGGTGGTGGTAGTATATAAATATGATTGCAATTGAGTAAGGGGTTAATATTAACTCATTGAAAGTACCTTGCGCAGGAGAGAGGAGAGTTGGCAAGAGTAGCTGTGTGTATTAACCCTGGTTGCATATCTAAGTCACGTACCCACTTATGTGTTGTTCGTGACAGGTGGTATATTGGGACAGTGTGGCGAAAATGGGGGTAATCCGTGCATTAATAAAGGCAGTTGGCTCGGCTGGTTACCCCTATTTCGTATTGGGGATGAATGGGTTAATTTTGTATGCTGTTCCCCTGTACCATTCTCCCCTTTATGCATTGTTGTCCCCTTTTTGCAGGCTAGTCACTACCTGCAGTGTTGAATAACAGGAGCCGTTCCATTAAGACTTCTAATTTAGGAACGGAGTGAGCCAGCACCCTGATTTTTGGTGTGCAGCCTCAGTGTAACCCCCCAAGAATACATATATTAAAAATATAACTTTGTCGTAAGGGAAACATATATTTTTGATAAAGTGCCTTTCTGTGCAGTTAAAATGTACAGGCAGGATGCTATTTTTTTCTGCCTGCCTTTGTAATGCATTAAGGAACAAATGTTATGCATACATGAAAGACCCCAGATTCTTAAAGTGTCACTTAATCAGGATGTTTCTGAGTAGCAGGTCCTGTTACTCATCCTAGATATTTCACACCTTGGGACCAAACTCCAGACATTGCGTCCCCAGAAATGAGTGGCCCCTTTTTACTTAGCAGTGCTACCAAGCTGCTTACTGAGCATGCTCAGAGTTACCTGAGCTGGCTGTAGGATTTGCCCATGTGACATGGCAGGTTCTGATAGGAGGAAGATAATTCCTTGCCAATGGGATGAGGCTAATGTAACACTTCACAGGCCCTTGACCTTAAAAAGGCCTGTACCCCTCATTCCTGTGTTGATCCTGTGCTGTTGCTGTTGTTCCTGTGCTGTTGCTGTTGTTGTTGTTGTTGCTGTGTTGCTGTTGTTGCTGTTGTTGCTGTTGTTACCTGATTTTTTCAAGCATTTAAAACTATCAGAAAAGACTTTGCACATTCACAGAAGGATTGGACTGGCTATTTATTTGGCAATTTGCAAAAGGACTACATTTTAAAAGACAATCTTCTGGTGCTTTGCACCTTTCTGGACATTATCCTCTGTTTCTCTACCCGTAAGTGTAATTATTAAGTTTATTCTGCAGTTGTCGTGTGTTTGCCTATCAAGGGAATAAATCTCAGTTTATTTTGCTCAACCTGTTCTGCTCAATCAGGATCCACGAAATATAAATGTGTTATTAAGCGTGTCTCCCGTGACAGACAGATTGAGGGGAGATATTGTCCATTTGAGGGACCTTTGCGAAGGTGAAAATTGAGACAGCTTGCGAGCGGAGTATTAATCCTTGTACCGTATGCAGGCCACGTGCTCACAGGCGTGAAGTACGTGACAAATGGTGGCAGCGGTGAACGTCCCATCTCTAGTACCTAGACACACGTGAGTCACATCACTAGATTCAGGATGTCATGACGGACGTAATGAGACAAAGTATGACTGTCTTGCCCCTAAATCTGTGTGACAAATCGATATATGTCCTTTATAACCTGCTAGACATCCCATATCTGGCCTCATTGCATGTGACTCTGTGCCACGATTACACACATGTGACTCTTAATACTGTATGTACAGTAGATGAGGTCACATGATATTCTCATGTTTAATAAAGTCTCCAACGAAAGCGTTCCTTGCGTATAACCTCTCCCTGGAATGCACCAGTAATTATTCACAAACGCTCAGTTTTCTTTGAGGCTGATAGACTCATCTCTGGTTAGTGTTTATAACCTTCTAAACAACACATATGTCACTTTTCCTCGTTGAGGACCAGCACAGACCCAAGAAAGGTCTTGACCTGTCATAAACCCAATATATTGTATTTTAAAACCAAAACTGCTGCCATATTAACCCCTGAAGCACCACAGCTTGATTAAAATACATTATATCTCATAATATTATAATGATTCCCCCAGAGGAAGCCACAGAGACCCCCAGAGTGACCCCAAGAGTGACAGTGACACCTTGCGGTCACTGTGTGTATATAGCAGGGTATATTCCCTATCGGTATCAGTGAAACACTGCGGTAACTGAGTGTATATAGCAGGGTATATTCCCTATGGGTATCAGTGACAGTGATACCCTGCGGTCACTGAGTATTTCATACTGATTCTTACCTTGCTGGGGGATGTTACTCGGGTAATTTCCGGCTCCATTTCCATAACCTGCAGGAACAGGGAGAGATTATAATGAGAGTAAAATAGACTGAGAGAGGGAGAGAAGGAGAGGGGGACAGAGAGACAGAGAGAGAGGGGAGGGAGAGAGAGAGTATTAGAGATTGTTACCTGCTTGGGCTGCAACATTTGGGTAACTTCCAGCTCCATATCCTGAAGATACAGGAACAGTTACAGGGGGGGAGAGAGGGGGAGAGAGAGGGGGGAGAGAGGGGGGAGAGGGTAGAGAGAGGGGGGAGAGGGTAGAGAGAGGGGGGAGAGTGAAGAGAGAGGTGGGATAGAGAGTGGGGGATAGAGAGAGAGGAAGAAAGAGAGGGGGGAGACAGAGGGGAAGAGAAAGTGCAGGAGAGAGACGGGGGAATAGAAAGAGTAAGAAGAAAAAACAGAGGGAGAGGGGGGGGGGAAAGAAAAAAGGATTAAAACCCCAGAGAGGAGGGGGAGAAACAGGACACAGAGAGAGGGGGAGAAACAGGACACAGAGAAAGGGGGAGAAACAGGACACAGAGAGAGGGGGAGAAACAGGACACAGAGAGAGGGGGAAAAACAGGACACAGAGAGACGGGGAGAAACAGGACACAGAGAGAGGGGGAGAAACAGATCACAGAGAGAGGGGGATAAACAGGACACAGAGAGAGGGGGATAAACAGGACACAGAGAGAGGGGGAGAAACAGGACACAGAGAGAGGGGGAGAAACAGGACACAGAGAGAGGGGGAGAAACAGGACACAGAGACAGGGGGAGAAACAGGACACAGAGACAAGGGGAGAAACAGGACACAGAGAGAGGGGGAGAAACAGGACACAGAGAGAGGGGGAGAAACAGGACACAGAAAGAGGGGGAGAAACAGGACACAGAGAGAGGGGGAGAAACAGGACACAGAGAGAGGGGGAGAAACAGGACACAGAGAGAGGGGGAGAAAGAGGACACAGAGAGATGGGGAGAAACAGGACACAAAGAGAGGGGGAGAAACAGGACACAGAGAGAGGGGGAGAAACAGGACACAGAGAGAGGGGGAGAAACAGGACACATAGAGAGGGGGAGAAACAGGACACAGAGAGAGGGGGAGAAACAGGACACAGAGAGAGGGGGAGAAACAGGACACAGAGAGACGGGGAGAAACAGGACACAAAGAGAGGGGGAGAAACAGGACACAGAGAGAGGGGGGGAAACAGGACACAGAGAGACAGGGAGAAACAGGACACAGAGAGAGGGGGAGAAACAGAACACAGAGAGAGGGGAGAAACAGGACACAGAGACAGGGAGAGAAACAGGACACAGAGAGAAGGGGAGAAACAGGACACAGAGAGACGGGGAGAAACAGGACACAGAGAGACGGGGAGAAACAGGATGCAGGTATAAATAGGATGGGAGGGGTACCTGCTTTAGAAGGCTTTGCTCCGATACCTGTGAGGGGTGGAAGTTTATTTAGGGGGGAGTCTAACCTCTCATAGAGAGAGACCCTGAGAAAGCCAGAGAAAGCCAGAGATGGCCAGAGACCAACTGTGACGCTAATATCATGAGATATTATGTAATTTAATCAATCTGGTGCTTCAGGGGTTAATATGGCAGCAGTTTGGGTTTAAAAATACAATATATTGGGTTTATGACAGTTCAGGACTTTTCCCGGGTCTGTGCTTGTCCTCAAAGAGGACTTAATTGTGGTGGGGGATGGGTGGGGTATCATGAATTGCGCATTAAAAGTGACATATGTGTTGGTTTAAAGGTTATAAATGCTAACCAGAGATGACTCTATCAGCCTCAAAGAAAACTGAGTGTTTGTGAATAATTACTGCTGCATTCCAGGGAGAGGTGATACGCAGGGAACGCTTTCGTTGGAGACTTCATTAAACATGAATATCATGTGACCTCATCTACTGTACACACTAAGAGTCACACACGTGTGTAATCGTGGCACGGAGTCACATGTAATGAGGCCAGATGTGGGAGGCCTAGCAGGTAATAAGGGACATATATCCATTTGTCACTCAAATTTAGGGGCAGTCATACTAAGTCTTGTTACGTCCGTCATGACTGCCTGAATCTATTGATGTGACTCCTGTGTGTCTAGGTACTAGAGAAGAGAGGTTATGAGTGTGTTTACATACTCAGGCAAAACGTAAACGTCATTTGGTAGAAGTTATTCTTTTAATCTGTCATAAAAACATCAATTTCACAGCTGATTTATGACAGGGGTGGGCTTATGTTGTTTCAATAGGGACATAAAATAGTACATAAACCTTAGAAAGGTATTATGAAAATCAGATTTTAACAGAGGTGTGTTTTGGACCAAACACATGAAGTCTCATTTCTGCGCCAGTGACGTCTCTGGGAGAAAAGCCTGACATATGATAACATAACGTACAGTATAAGGATTTGTGTTTTATGTTTTATCTGTTATATTAAGAAACTGTCCTGCATTTACTGTATAGGGCTGATATTGGTATCCCTTTTCTGTAATCTAAGCACTGTATTTTTATATATATTAAAACATTTAATAAGTGATGCTTTGGACTTTTAATTAACTTTTGCACACTCTGGAGAGAGTATTTATATTTTTGGACACATTTTGCTACAACAGATTTTTGTGTATTAAGTGCATAGTTTTTTCTATTATACACAGGGGCTTGAGACCCTGGCAGATATTAATTTTATAAATTTTTATTTTCATAATTTCTCGGGTGGTGGTAGTATATAAATATGATTGCAATTGAGTAAGGGGTTAATATTAACTCATTGAAAGTACCTTGCGCAGGAGAGAGGAGAGTTGGCAAGAGTAGCTGTGTGTATTAACCCTGGTTGCAAATCTAAGTCACGTACCCACTTATGTGTTGTTCGTGACAGGTGGTATATTGGGACAGTGTGGCGAAAATGGGGGTAATCAGTGCATTAATAAAGGCAGTTGGCTCGGCTGGTTACCCCTATTTCGTATTGGGGATGAAGGGGTTAATTTTATATGCTGTTCCCCTGTACCATTCTCCCCTTTATGCATTGTTGTCCCCTTTTTGCAGGCTAGTCACTACCTGCAGTGTTGAATAACAGGAGCCGTTCCATTAAGACTTCTAATTTAGGAACGGAGTGAGCCAGCACCCTGATTTTTGGTGTGCAGCCTCAGTGTAACCCCCCAAGCATACATATATTAAAAATATAACTTTGTCGTAAGGGAAACATATATTTTTGATAAAGTGCCTTTCTGTTGCAGTTAAAATGTACTGGCTGGATGCTATTTTTTTCTGCCTGCCTTTGTAATGCATTAAGGAACAAATGTTATGCATAGATGAAAGACCCCAGATTCTTAAAGTGTCACTTAATCAGGATGTTTCTGAGTAGCAGGTCCTGTTACTCATCCTAGATATTTCACACCTTGGGACCAAACTCCAGACATTGCGTCCCCAGAAATGAGTGGCCCCTTTTTACTTAGCAGTGCTACCAAGCTGCTTACTGAGCATGCTCAGAGTTACCTGAGCTGGCTGTAGGATTTGCCCATGTGACATGGCAGGTTCTGATAGGAGGAAGATAATTCCTTGCCAATGGGATGAGGCTAATGTAACACTTCACAGACCCTTGACCTTAAAAAGGCCTGTACCCCTCATTCCTGTGTTGATCCTGTGCTGTTGCTGTTGTTCCTGTGCTGTTGCTGTTTTTGTTGTTGCTGTTGTTGCTGTTGTTACCTGATTTTTTCAAGCATTTAAAACTATCAGAAAAGACTTTGCACATTCACAGAAGGATTGGACTGGCTATTTATTTGGCAATTTGCAAAAGGACTACATTTTAAAAGACAATCTTCTGGTGCTTTGAACCTTTCTGGACATTATCCTCTGTTTCTCTACCCGTAAGTATAATTATTAAGTTTATTCTGCAGTTGTCGTGTGTTTGCCTATCAAGGGAATAAATCTCAGTTTATTTTGCTCAACCTGTGTGCTCAATCAGGATCCACGAAATATAAATGTGTTATTAAATGCGTCTCCCGTGACAGACAGATTGAGGGGAGATATTGTCCATTTGAGGGACCTTTGCGAAGGTGAAAATTGAGACAGCTTGCGAGCGGAGTATTAATCCTTGTACCGTATGCAGGCCACGTGCTCACAGGCGTGAAGTACGTGACAAATGGTGGCAGCGGTGAACGTCCCTTCTCTAGTACCTAGACACACGTGAGTCACATCACTAGATTCAGGATGTCATGACGGACGTAATGAGACAAAGTATGACCGTCTTGCCCCTAAATCTGTGTGACAAATCGATATATGTCCCTTATAACCTGCTAGACATCCCATATCTGGCCTCATTGCATGTGACTCTGTGCCACGATTACACACATGTGACTCTTAATACTGTATGTACAGTAGATGAGGTCACATGATATTCTCATTTTTAATAAAGTCTCCAACGAAAGCGTTCCCTTCGTATAACCTCTCCCTGGAATGCACCAGTAATTATTCACAAACGCTCAGTTTTCTTTGAGGCTGATAGACTCATCTCTGGTTAGTGTTTATAACCTTCTAAACAACACATGTCACTTTTCCTCGTTGAGGACCAGCACAGACCCAAGAAAGGTCTTGACCTGTCATAAACCCAATATATTGTATTTTAAAACCAAAACTGCTGCCATATTAACCCCTGAAGCACCACAGCTTGATTAAAATACATTATATCTCATAATATTATAATGATTCCCCCAGAGGAAGCCACAGAGACCCCCAGAGTGACCCCAAGAGTGACAGTGACACCCTGCGGTCACTGTGTGTATATAGCAGGGTATATTCCCTATCGGTATCAGTGAAACCCTGCAATCAGTGTGTATATATAGCAGGGTATATTCCCTATGGGTATCAGTGACAGTGATACCCTGCGGTCACTGAGTATTTCATACTGATTCTTACCTTGCTGGGGGATGTTACTCGGGTAATTTCCGGCTCCATTTCCATAACCTGCAGGAACAGGGAGAGATTATAATGAGAGTAAAAGAGACTGAGAGAGGGAGAGAAGGAGAGGGGGAGAGAGAGGCAGAGAGAGGGGAGGGAGAGAGAGAGTATTACAGATTGTTACCTGCTTGGGCTGCAACATTTGGGTAACTTCCAGCTCCATATCCTGCAGATACAGGAACAGTTACAGGGGGGGAGAGAGGGGGAGAGAGAGGGGGGAGAGAGGGGGGAGAGGGTAGAGAGAGGGGGGAGAGGGTAGAGAGAGGGGGGAGAGGGTAGAGAGAGGGGGGAGAGTGGAGAGAGAGGGGGGATAGAGAGTGGGGGATAGAGAGAGAGGAAGAAAGAGAGGGGGGAGACAGAGGGGAAGAGAAAGCGCAGGAGAGAGACGGGGGAATAGAAAGAGTAAGAAGAAAAAACAGAGGGAGAGGGGGGGGGGAGAAAGAAAAAAGGATTAAAACCCCAGAGAGGAGGGGGAGAAACAGGACACAGAGAGAGGGGGAGAAACAGGACACTGAGAGAGGGGGAGAAACAGGACACAGAGAGAGGGGGGGAAACAGGACACAGAGAGAGGGGGAGAAACAGGACACAGAGAGAGGGGGAGAAACAGGACACAGAGAGAGGGGGATAAACAGGACACAGAGAGAGGGGGAGAAACAGGACACAGAGAGAGGGGGAGAAACAGGACACAGAGAGAGGGGGAGAAACAGGAAACAGAGAGAGGGGGAGAAACAGGACACAGAGAGATGGGGAGAAACAGGACACAGAGAGAGGGGGAGAAACAGGACACAGAGACAGGGGGAGAAACAGGACACAGAGAGAGGGGGAGAAACAGGACACAGAGAGACGGGGAGAAACAGGACACAGAGAGGGGGAGAAACAGGAAACAGAGACAAGGGGAGAAACAGGACACAGAGAGAGGGGGAGAAACAGGACACAGAGAGAGGGGGAGAAACAGGACACAGAGAGAGGGGGAGAAACAGGACACAGAGAGAGGGGGAGAAACAGGACACAGAGAGAGGGGGAGAAACAGGACACAGAGAGAGGGGGAGAAACAGGACACAGAGAGAGGGGGAGAAACAGGACACAGAGAGAGGGGGAGAAACAGGACACAGAGACAGGGGGAGAAACAGGACACAGAGAGAGGGGGAGAAACAGGACACAGAGAGAGGGGGAGAAACAGGACACAAAGAGAGGGGGAGAAACAGGACACAGAGAGATGGGGTGAAACAGGACACAGAGAGAGGGGGAGATACAGGACACAGAGAGACGGGGAGAAACAGGACACAGAGAGAGGGGGAGAAACAGGACACAGAGAGAGGGGGAGAAACAGGACACAAAGAGAGGGGGAGAAACAGGACACAGAGAGAGGGGGTGAAACAGGACACAGAGAGAGGGGAGAAACATGACACAGAGAGACGGGGAGAAACAGGACACAGAGAGACGGGGAGAAACAGGACACAGAGAGATGGGGTGAAACAGGATGCAGGTATAAATAAGATGGGAGGGGTATCTGCTTTAGAAGGCTTTGCTCCGATACCTGTGAGGGGTGGAAGTTTATTTAGGGGGGAGTCTAACCTCTCATAGAGAGAGACCCTGAGAAAGCCAGAGACGGCCAGAGACCCACTGTCACGCTAATATCATGAGATATTATGTAATTTAATCAATCTTGTGCTTCAGGGGTTAATATGGCAGCTGTTTGGGTTTAAAAATACAATATATTGGGTTTAGGACAGTTCAGGACTTTTCTGGGTCTGTGCTGGTCCTCAAAGAAGACTTAATTGGGGTGGGAGGTGGGTGGGGTATCATGAATTGCGCATTAAAAGTGACATATGTGTTGGTTTAAAGGTTATAAATGCTAACCAGAGATGACTCTATCAGCCTCAAAGAAAACTGAGTGTTTGTGAATAATTACTGCTGCATTCCAGGGAGAGGTGATACGCAGGGAACGCTTTCGTTGGAGACTTCATTAAACATGAGAATATCATGTGACCTCATCTACTGTACACACTAAGAGTCACACACATGTGTGTTATCGTGGCACAGAGTCACATGTAATGAGGCCAGATGTGGGAGGTCTAGCAGGTAATAAGGGACATATATCCATTTGTCACTCAAATTTAGGGGCAGTCATACTTAGTCTTGTTATGTCCGTCATGACTGCCTGAATCTATTGATGTGACTCCTGTGTGTCTAGGTACTAGAGAAGAGAGGTTATGAGTGTGTTTATATACTCAGGCAAAATGTAGACGTTAGAAGAAGAAAACTGTTAGAAGTTATTCTTTTAATCTGTCATAAAACTGGCAATTTCACTGCTGATTTACGACAGGGGTGGGATCATGTTGTTTCAATAGGGAGAAAAATAGTAAATAAACCTTAGAAAGGTATTATGAAAATAAGATTTTAACAGAGGTGTGTGTTGGACCAAACACATGAAGTCTCATTTCTGCACCAGTGACGTCTCTGGGAGAAAAGCCTGACATATGATAACATAACGTATAAGGATTTGTGTTTTATGTTTTAATCTGTTATTTTAAGAAACTGTCCTGCATTTACTGTATAGGTATGTTATTGGAATCCCTTTTCTGTAATCTAAGCACTGTATTTTTATATATATTAAAACATTTAATAAGTGATGCTTTGGACTTTTAATTAACTTTTGCACACTCTGGAGACAGTATTTACATTTTCGGACACATTTTGCTACAACAGATTTTTGTGTATTAAGTGCATAGTTTTTCTATTATACACAGGGGCTTGAGACCCTGGCAGATATTAATTTTATACATTTTTATTTTCATAATTTCTCGGGTGGTGGAAGTATATAAATATGATTGCAATTGAGTAAGGGGTTAATATTAACTCATTGAAAGTACCTTGCGCAGGAGAAAGGAGAGTTGGCAAGAGTAGCTGAGTGTATTAACCCAGGATGCATATCTAAGTCACGTACCCACTTATGTGCTGTTCGTGACAGGTGGTATATTGGGACAGATTGAGGGGAGATATTGTCCATTTGAGGGACCTTTGCGAAGGTAAAAATTGAGACAGCTTGCGAGCGGAGTATTAATCCTTGTACCGTATGCAGGCCACGTGCTCACAGGCGTGAAGTATGTGACAAATGGTGGCAGCGGTGAACTTCCCTTCTCTAGTACCTAGACACACGTGAGTCACATCAATAGATTCAGGATTTCATGACGGACGTAACGAGACTAAGTATGACCATCTTGCCCTAAAACTGAGTGACAAATGGAAATATGTCCCTTATTACACTACCGACACACTTTATTGCAGCACTGCTAGCACCGCAAGCCGGGGGATGCCCCGGCGTGCTAGCCGCACTCCCTCAGCGTGCCACGCATCACCGATGTGCGGTCATGCGTCATCGGGTGCCTGCGCCCCCTGCACGCGCGTCCAGGGCTCCCCGAGGAAGCCCTGGTGTCCCGCGATGTGGGGGACGGCGGCAGGGAGTTCCGGGGGACCCGGTGGACCCGGCAGCGGGAGGGAGAGCGCCCCGATCGGAGGGCGCTCTTCCGCTGCTTCGGCGCGCACCCGGCACCCTCCGGCGCGCGCCAGGTTACTGCTGCGGCCGAGAACGGGCAAATGCTCGAATAAACTCGGCCGCAGCAGTACCTGCTAGACATCCCATATCTGGCCTCATTACATGTGACTCTGTGCCACGATTACACACATGTGACTCTTAGTATGTACAGTAGATGAGGTCACATGATATTCTCATGTTTAATAAAGTCTCCAACGAAAGCGTTCCCTGCGTGTCACCTCTCCCTGGAATGCACCAGTAATTATTCACAAACGCTCAGTTTTCTTTGAGGCTGATAGACTCATCTCTGGTTAGCGTTTATAACCTTCTAACCAACGCATATGTCACTTTTCCTTGTTGAGGACAAGCACAGACCCAGGAAAAGTCTTGACCTGTCATAAACCCAATATATTGTATTTTTAAACCGAAACTGCTGCCATATTAATCCCTAAAACACAAGATTGATTAAAATACATTATATCTCATGATATTATCATGATATCCCAAGATATAGCCACAGAGACAACCAGAGTGACCCCCAGAGTGACAGTGATACCATGCGGTCACTGTGTGTATATAGCGGGGTATATTCCCTATGGGTATCAGTGACGCCCTGTGGTCACTGTTTGTATATAGCGGGGTATTTCCCTATGGGTATCAGTGACACCCCTGCGATCACTGTGTGTATATAGCGGGGTATATTCCCTATGGGTATCAGTGACACCCCGCGGTCACTGTGTGTATATAGCGGGGTATATTCCCTATGGGTATCAGTGACACCCCGTGGTCACTGTGTGTATATATAGCGGGGTATATTCCCTATGGGTATCAGTGACACCCTGCGGTCACTGTGTATATATAGCGGGGTATATTCCCTATGGGTATCAGTGACACCCTGCGGTCACTGTGTGTATATAGCGGGGTATATTCCCTATGGGTATCAGTGACACCCCGCGGTCACTGTGTGTATATAGCGGGGTATATTCCCTATGGGTATCAGTGACACCCTGCGGTCAGTGTGTATATAAAGCAGGGTATATTCCCTATGGGTATCAGTGACACCCTGCGGTCACTGTGTGTATATAGCGGGTATATTCCCTATGGGTATCAGTGACACCCTGCGGTCACTGTGTGTATATAGCAGGGTATATTCCCTATGGGTATCAGTGACACCCTGCGCTCAGTGTGTGTATATAGCGGGGTATATTCTCTACGGGTATCAGTGACACCCTGCGGTCACTGTGTGTATATAGCAGGGTATATTCCCTATGGGTATCAGTGACACCCTGCGGTCACTGTGTGTATATATTGGGGTATATTCCCTATGGGTATCAGTGACACCCTGCGGTCAGTGTGTGTATATAGCAGGGTATATTCCCTATGGGTATCAGTGACACCCTGCGGTCACTGTGTGTATATAGCGGGGTATATTCCCTATGGGTATCAGTGACACCCCGCGGTCACTGTGTGTATATAGCAGGGTATATTCCCTATGGGTATCAGTGACACCCTGCGGTCACTGTGTGTATATAACAGGGTATATTCCCTATGGGTATCAGTGACACCCTGCGGTCACTGTGTGTATATAGCAGGGTATATTCCCTATGTGTATCAGTGACACCCTGCGGTCACTGTGTGTATATAGCTGGGTATATTCCCTATGGGTATCAGTGACACCCTGCGGTCACTGTGTGTATATAGCGGGGTATATTCCCTATGAGTATCAGTGACACCCTGCGGTCAGTGTGTGTATATAGCGGGGTATATTCCCTACGGGTATCAGTGACAACCTGCGGTCACTGTGTGTATATAGCAGGGTATATTCCCTATGGGTATCAGTGACACCCCGCGGTCACTGTGTGTATATAGCGGGGTATATTCCCTATGGGTATCAGTGACACCCTGCGGTCACTGTGTGTATATAGCAGGGTATATTCCCTATGGGTATCAGTGACGCCCTGCGGTCACTGTGTGTATATAGCGGGGTATATTCCCTATGGATATCAGTGACACCCCGCGGTCACTGTGTGTATATAGCAGGGTATATTCCCTATGGGTATCAGTGACACCCTGCGGTCACTGTGTGTATATAACAGGGTATATTCCCTATGGGTATCAGTGACACCCTGCGGTCACTGTGTGTATATAGCAGGGTATATTCCCTATGTGTATCAGTGACACCCTGCGGTCACTGTGTGTATATAGCTGGGTATATTCCCTATGGGTATCAGTGACACCCTGCAGTCACTGTGTGTATATAGCAGGGTATATTCCCTATGGGTATCAGTGACACCCTGCGGTCAGTGTGTGTATATAGCAGGGTATATTCCCTATGGGTATCAGTGACAGTGATACCCTGCGGTCACTGTATGTATATAGCGGGGTATATTCCCTATGGGTATCAGTGACACCCTGCGGTCACTGTGTGTATATAGCGGGGTATATTCCCTATGGGTATCAGTGACACCCTGCGGTCACTGTGTGTATATAGCAGGGTATATTCCCTATGGGTATCAGTGACACCCTGCGGTCACTGTGTGTATATAACAGGGTATATTCCCTATGGGTATCAGTGACACCCTGCGGTCACTGTGTGTATATAGCAGGGTATATTCCCTATGTGTATCAGTGACACCCTGCGGTCACTGTGTGTATATAGCTGGGTATATTCCCTATGGGTATCAGTGACACCCTGCAGTCACTGTGTGTATATAGCAGGGTATATTCCCTATGGGTATCAGTGACACCCCGCGGTCACTGTGTGTGTATATAGCAGGGTATATTCCCTATGGGTATCAGTGACACCCCGCGGTCACTGTGTGTATATAGCGGGGTATATTCCCTATGGGTATCAGTGACACCCTGCTGTCAGTGTGTATATAGCAGGGTATATTCCCTATGGGTATCCGTGACACCCCGCGGTCACTGTGTGTATATAGCGGGGAATATTCCCTATGGGTATCAGTGACACCCTGCGGTCACTGTGTGTATATAGCGGGGTATATTCCCTATGGGTATCAGTGACACCCTGCGGTCACTGTGTGTATATAGCGGGGTATATTCCCTATGGGTATCAGTGACACCCTGCGGTCACTGTGTGTATATAGCAGGGTATATTCCCTATGGGTATCAGTGACACCCTGCAGTCACTGTGTGTATATAGCGGGTATATTCCCTATGGGTATCAGTGACACCCTGCAGTCACTGTGTGTATATAGCGGGTATATTCCCTATGGGTATAAGTGACACCCTGCGGTCACTGTGTGTATATAGCGGGGTATATTCCCTATGGGTATCAGTGACACCCCGCAGTCACTGTGTGTATATAGCGGGGTATATTCCCTATGGGTATCAGTGACACCCCGCAGTCACTGTGTGTATATAGCGGGGTATATTCCCTATGGGTATCAGTGACACCCTGCGGTCACTGTGTGTATATAGCGGGGTATATTCCCTATGGGTATCAGTGACGCCCTGCGGTCACTGTGTGTATATAGCAGGGTATATTCCCTATGGGTATCAGTGACACCCTGCGGTCACTGTGTGTATATAGCAGGGTATATTCCCTATGGGTATCAGTGACACCCTGCAGTCACTGTGTGTATATAGCGGGTATATTCCCTATGGGTATCAGTGACACCCTGCAGTCACTGTGTGTATATAGCGGGTATATTCCCTATGGGTATAAGTGACACCCTGCGGTCACTGTGTGTATATAGCGGGGTATATTCCCTATGGGTATCAGTGACACCCCGCAGTCACTGTGTGTATATAGCGGGGTATATTCCCTATGGGTATCAGTGACACCCCGCAGTCACTGTGTGTATATAGCGGGGTATATTCCCTATGGGTATCAGTGACACCCTGCGGTCACTGTGTGTATATAGCGGGGTATATTCCCTATGGGTATCAGTGACGCCCTGCGGTCACTGTGTGTATATAGCAGGGTATATTCCCTATGGGTATCAGTGACACCCTGCGGTCACTGTGTGTATATAGCAGGGTATATTCCCTATGGGTATCAGTGACACCCTGCGGTCACTGTGTGTATATAGCAGGGTATATTCCCAATGGGTATCAGTGACACCCTGCGGTCACTGTGTGTATATAGCAGGTATATTCCCTATGGGTATCAGTGACACCCTGCGGTCACTGTGTGTATATAGCGGGGTATAATCCCTATGGGTATCAGTGACACCCTGCGGTCACTGTGTGTATATAGCGGGGTATATTCCCTATGGGTATCAGTGACGCCCTGCGGTCACTGTGTGTATATAGCAGGGTATATTCCCTATGGGTATCAGTGACACCCTGCGGTCACTGTGTGTATATAGCGGGGTATATTCCCTATGGGTATCAGTGACGCCCTGCGGTCACTGTGTGTATATAGCAGGGTATATTCCCAATGGGTATCAGTGACACCCTGCGGTCACTGTGTGTATATAGCAGGGTATATTCCCAATGGGTATCAGTGACACCCTGCGGTCACTGTGTGTATATAGCAGGTATATTCCCTATGGGTATCAGTGACACCCTGCGGTCACTGTGTGTATATAGCGGGGTATAATCCCTATGGGTATCAGTGACACCCTGCGGTCACTGTATGTATATAGCGGGGTATATTCCCTATGGGTATCAGTGACGCCCTGCGGTCACTGTGTGTATATAGCGGGGTATATTCCCTATGGGTATAAGTGACACCCTGCGGTCACTGTGTGTATATAGCGGGGTATATTCCCTATGGGTATCAGTGACAGTGACGCCCCGCTGTCACTGTGTGTATATAGCGGGGTATATTCCCTATGGGTATCAGTGACACCCTGCGGTCACTGTGTGTATATAGCGGGGTATATTCCCTATGGGTATCAGTGACACCCTGCGGTCACTGTGTGTATATAGCAGGGTATATTCCCTATGGGTATAAGTGACACCCTGCGGTCACTGTGTGTATATAGCGGGGTATATTCCCTATGGGTATCAGTGACACCCTGCGGTCACTGTGTGTATATAGCAGGGTATATTCCCTATGGGTATCAGTGACACCCCGCAGTCACTGTGTGTATATAGCGGGGTATATTCCCTATGGGTATCAGTGACACCCCGCAGTCACTGTGTGTATATAGCGGGGTATATTCCCTATGGGTATCAGTGACACCCTGCAGTCACTGTGTGTATATAGCAGGATATATTCCCTATGGGTATCAGTGACACCCCGCAGTCACTGTGTGTATATAGCAGGGTATATTCCCTATGGGTATCAGTGACACCCTGCGGTCACTGTGTGTATATAGCAGGGTATATTCCCTATGGGTATCAGTGACACCCTGCGGTCACTGTGTGTATATAGCAGGGTATATTCCCTATGGGTATAAGTGACACCCTGCGGTCACTGTGTGTATATAGCGGGGTATATTCCCTATGGGTATCAGTGACACCCTGCGGTCACTGTGTGTATATAGCGGGGTATATTCTCTATGGGTATCAGTGACACCCCGCAGTCACTGTGTGTATATAGCGGGGTATATTCCCTATGGGTATCAGTGACACCCCGCAGTCACTGTGTGTATATAGCGGGGTATATTCCCTATGGGTATCAGTGACGCCCTGCGGTCACTGTGGGTATATAGCGGGGTATATTCCCTATGGGTATCAGTGACACCCTGCAGTCACTGTGTGTATATAGCAGGGTATATTCCCTATGGGTATCAGTGACAAAGATACCCTGCGGTCACTGAGTATTTCATACTGATTGTTACCTTGCTGGGGGATGTTACTCGGGTAATTACCGGCTCCATTTCCATAACCTGCAGGAACAGGGAGAGATTATAGTGAGAATAAGGTTACGATTATTCCAGCTCCGGCCGGGAGTGCGCGCGATCCGGTGACGTCACCGCGGTGATCCGGCAGGGCGTGCGCGCGATCCGGTGACTTCACCGCGGTGATCCGGCAGGGCGTGCGCGCGATCCGGTGACTTCACCGCGGTGATCCGGCAGGGCGTGCGCGCGATCCGGTGACGTCACCGCGGTGATCCGGCAAAGCGGCATGTGACCTGAAGTCCGGAGGCGGACTGAGGAGGCAGGGAGTCGTGGCGGAGGCGTGGCCGTGAGTGGTTCGCCCTCATTGGCTGAAGCGCTCACGTGACATGCCATCGCTTGCCAAGTCCCATGACTGCTCCCCATTCTGCCACCCTGCAGTTTGGCGCTGCACGCCCGGCGCACACGGTACGTTCGCTTTAATTGGATTTCTGCATTTTGTTTTGGAGAAGCGCTGCGCCACCGGACGGTTTTGGTATAATGGCTGTGACGGTCACATAATAAAGGTGAAGCCCGGCCGGATCCCCCAAACCGTGGGTAATGGCCGCCTCTGTGAGGGTCATTTAGCCAATATATGAAATGTTTCATGCACCCCCTCCCAGAAACGAGCTATAATCCCCGTGTGATATCTGGAAGGGGGAGACGGCATGTTTTGGGGGACCGGGGATTGTATCGCAAGGACAAGCACTTTATTCCCTGTGTTCATGTATTTCCCCCATAACGCTTAGTAATGTAACGTGTTATTGGCGTTTCTCTGACCCACTTATCTGGGCTGTCTGCAGAGAAATGCCGGGTCGTGAAAAAAGGCCCGGAGCAGCCAGGTGCCGGGACAACTGGTGAGCGGGGAGGGGCTGAGTATCAGTCCCGGGGACGGGCTCTCAGCGGGGAGGGGCTGAGTATCAGGCCCGGGGACGGGCTCAGCGGGGAGGGGCTGAGTATCAGGTCCGGGGACGGGCTCTCAGCGGGGAGGGGCTGAGTATCAGTCCCGGGGACGGGCTCTCAGCGGGGAGGGGCTGAGTATCAGGTCCGGGGACGGGCTCTCAGCGGGGAGGGGCTGAGTATCAGGTCCGGGGACGGGCTCTCAGTGGGGAGGGGCTGAGTATCAGGCCCGGGGACGGGCTCTCAGCGGGGAGGGGCTGAGTATCAGTCCCGGGGACGGGCTCTCAGCGGGGAGGGGCTGAGTATCAGGTCCGGGGGCGGGCTCTCAGCGGGGAGGGGCTGAGTATCAGGTCCGGGGACGGGCTCTCAGTGGGGAGGGGCTGAGTATCAGTCCCGGGGACGGGCTCTCAGCGGGGAGGGGCTGAGTATCAGGCCCGGGGACGGGCTCTCAGCGGGGAGGGGCTGAGTATCAGTCCCGGGGACAGGCTCTCAGCGGGGAGGGGCTGAGTATCAGTCCCGGGGACGGGCTCTCAGCGGGGAAGGGCTGAGTATCAGTCCCGGGGACGTGCTCTCAGCGGGGAGGGGCTGAGTATCAGGTCCGGGGACGGGCTCTCAGTGGGGAGGGGCTGAGTATCAGGCCCGGGGACGGGCTCTCAGCGGGGAGGGGCTGAGTATCAGTCCCGGGGACGGGCTCTCAGCGGGGAGGGGCTGAGTATCAGGTCCGGGGGCGGGCTCTCAGCGGGGAGGGGCTGAGTATCAGGTCCGGGGACGGGCTCTCAGTGGGGAGGGGCTGAGTATCAGTCCCGGGGACGGGCTCTCAGCGGGGAGGGGCTGAGTATCAGGCCCGGGGACGGGCTCTCAGCGGGGAGGGGCTGAGTATCAGTCCCGGGGACGGGCTCACAGCGGGGAAGGGCTGAGTATCAGTCCCGGGGACGGGCTCTCAGCGGGGAAGGGCTGAGTATCAGGTCTGGGGACGGGCTCTCAGCGGGGAGGGGCTGAGTATCAGGCCCGGGGACGGGCTCACAGCGGGGAAGGACTGAGTATCAGGCCCGGGGACGGGCTCTCAGCGGGGAGGGGCTGAGTATCAGGCCCGGGGACGGGCTCACAGCGGGGAGGGGCTGAGTATCAGGCCCGGGGACGGGCTCTCAGCGGGGAGGGGCTGAGTATCAGGCCCGGGGACGGGCTCTCAGTGGGGAGGGGCTGAGTATCAGGTCCGGGGGCGGGCTCTCAGCGGGGAGGGCTGAGTATCAGTCCCGGGGACGGGCTCTCAGCGGGGAAGGGCTGAGTATCAGGTCCGGGGACGGGCTCTCAGCGGGGAGGGGCTGAGTATCAGGCCCGGGGACGGGCTCTCAGCGGGGAGGGGCTGAGTATCAGGTCTGGGGACGGGCTCTCAGCGGGGAAGGGCTGAGTATCAGGTCCGGGGACGGGCTCTCAGCGGGGAGGGGCTGAGTATCAGTCCCGGGGACAGGCTCTCAGCGGGGAAGGGCTGAGTATCAGGTCTGGGGACGGGCTCTCAGCGGGGAAGGGCTGAGTATCAGGTCTGGGGACGGGCTCTCAGCGGGGAGGGGCTGAGTATCAGGTCTGGGGACGGGCTCTCAGCGGGGAGGGGCTGAGTATCAGGCCCGGGGACGGGCTCTCAGCGGGGAGGGGCTGAGTATCAGGCCCGGGGACGGGCTCACAGCGGGGAAGGACTGAGTATCAGGCCCGGGGACGGGCTCACAGCGGGGAAGGGCTGAGTATCAAGCCCGGGGACGGGCTCACAGCGGGGAAGGACTGAGTATCAGGTCCGGGGACGGGCTCTCAGCGGGGAGGGGCTGAGTATCAGGTCCGGGGACGGGCTCTCAGCGGGGAGGGGCTGAGTATCAGGTCCGGGGACGGGCTCTCAGCGGGGAAGGGCTGAGTATCAGGCCCGCGGACGGGCTCTCAGCGGGGAGGGGCTGAGTATCAGGTCCGGGGACGGGCTCTCAGCGGGGAGGGGCTGAGTATCAGGTCCGGGGACGGGCTCTCAGCGGGGAGGGGCTGAGTATCAGGTCCGGGGACGGGCTCTCAGCGGGAAAGGGCTGAGTATCAGGTCCGGGGACGGGCTCTCAGCGGGGAGGGGCTGAGTATCAGGCCCGGGGACGGGCTCTCAGCGGGGAGGGGCTGAGTATCAGGTCCGGGGACGGGCTCTCAGCGGGGAGGGGCTGAGTATCAGTCCCGGGGACAGGCTCTCAGCGGGGAGGGGCTGAGTATCAGTCCCGGGGACAGGCTCTCAGCGGGGAAGGGCTGAGTATCAGGTCTGGGGACGGGCTCTCAGCGGGGAAGGGCTGAGTATCAGGTCTGGGGACGGGCTCTCAGCGGGGAGGGGCTGAGTATCAGGTCTGGGGACAGGCTCTCAGCGGGGAGGGGCTGAGTATCAGGCCCGGGGACGGGCTCTCAGCGGGGAAGGACTGAGTATCAGGTCCGGGGACGGGCTCACAGCGGGGAAGGGTGAGTATCAAGCCCGGGGACGGGCTCACAGCGGGGAAGGACTGAGTATCAGGTCCGGGGACGGGCTCTCAGCGGGGAAGGGCTGAGTATCAGGCCCGGGGACGGGCTCTCAGTGGGGAGGGGCTGAGTATCAGGTCCGGGGACGGGCTCTCAGTGGGGAGGGGCTGAGTATCAGTCCCGGGGACGGGCTCACAGCGGGGAGGGGCTGAGTATCAGGCCCGGGGACGGGCTCTCAGCGGGGAAGGGCTGAGTATCAGGCCCGGGGACGGGCTCTCAGCGGGGAAGGACTGAGTATCAGGTCCGGGGACGGGCTCACAGCGGGGAAGGGCTGAGTATCAAGCCCGGGGACGGGCTCACAGCGGGGAAGGACTGAGTATCAGGTCCGGGGACGGGCTCTCAGCGGGGAGGGGCTGAGTATCAGGTCCGGGGACGGGCTCTCAGCGGGGAGGGGCTGAGTATCAGGCCCGGGGACGGGCTCTCAGCGGGGAAGGGCTGAGTATCAGTCCCGGGGACGGGCTCTCAGCGGGGAAGGGCTGAGTATCAGTCCCGGGGACGGGCTCTCAGCGGGGAAGGGCTGAGTATCAGGTCCGGGGACGGGCTCTCAGTGGGGAGGGGCTGAGTATCAGGTCCGGGGACGGGCTCTCAGTGGGGAGGGGCTGAGTATCAGTCCCGGGGACGGGCTCACAGCGGGGAGGGGCTGAGTATCAGTCCCGGGGACGGGCTCTCAGTGGGGAGGGGCTGAGTATCAGTCCCGGGGACGGGCTCTCAGCGGGGAGGGGCTGAGTATCAGGCCCGGGGACGGGCTCTCAGCGGGGAAGGGCTGAGTATCAGGCCCGGGGACGGGCTCTCAGCGGGGAAGGGCTGAGTATCAGGCCCGGGGACGGGCTCTCAGTGGGGAAGGGCTGAGTATCAAGCCCGGGGACGGGCTCTCAGCGGGGAGGGGCTGAGTATCAGGTCCGGGGACGGGCTCTCAGTGGGGAGGGGCTGAGTATCAGGCCCGGGGACGGGCTCTCAGCGGGGAAGGGCTGAGTATCAGGCCCGGGGACGGGCTCTCAGCGGGGAAGGGCTGAGTATCAGGTCCGGGGACGGGCTCTCAGCGGGGAAGGGCTGAGTATCAGGCCAGGGGACGGACTCTCAGCGGGGAAGGGCTGAGTATCAGGCCCGGGGACGGGCTCTCAGCGGGGAGGGGCTGAGTATCAGGTCTGGGGACGGGCTCTCAGCGGGGAGGGGCTGAGTGTCAGGTCCGGGGACGGGCTCTCAGCGGGGAAGGGCTGAGTATCAGGTCCGGGGACGGGCTCTCAGCGGGGAGGGGCTGAGTATCAGGTCCGGGGACGGGCTCTCAGTGGGGAGGGGCTGAGTATCAGTCCCGGGGACGGGCTCTCAGCGGGGAAGGGCTGAGTATCAGTCCCGGGGACGGGCTCTCAGCGGGGAAGGGCTGAGTATCAGTCCCGGGGACGGGCTCACAGCGGGGAAGGGCTGAGTATCAGGTCCGGGGACGGGCTCACAGCGGGGAGGGGCTGAGTATCAGGTCCGGGGACGGGCTCTCAGCGGGGAGGGGCTGAGTATCGGGGACGGGCTCTCAGTGGGGAGGGGCTGAGTATCAGGCCCGGGGACGGGCTCTCAGCGGGGAAGGGCTGAGTATCAGGTCCGGGGACGGGCTCTCAGCGGGGAAGGGCTGAGTATCAGGCCCGGGGACGGGCTCTCAGCGGGGAAGGGCTGAGTATCAGGTCCGGGGACGGGCTCTCAGCGGGGAGGGGCTGAGTATCAGGCCCGGGGACGGGCTCTCAGCGGGGAAGGGCTGAGTATCAGGTCCGGGGACGGGCTCTCAGCGGGGAAGGGCTGAGTATCAGGCCCGGGGACGGGCTCTCAGCGGGGAAGGGCTGAGTATCAGGTCCGGGGACGGGCTCTCAGCGGGGAGGGGCTGAGTATCAGGCCCGGGGACGGGCTCACAGCGGGGAGGGGCTGAGTATCAGGCCCGGGGACGGGCTCTCAGCGGGGAAGGGCTGAGTATCAGGTCCGGGGACGGTCTCTCAGTGGGGAAGGGCTGAGTATCAGGCCCGGGGACGGGCTCACAGCGGGGAAGGACTGAGTATCAGGCCCGGGGACGGGCTCACAGCGGGGAGGGGCTGAGTATCAGGCCCGGGGACGGGCTCTCAGTGGGGAGGGGCTGAGTATCAGGTCCGGGGACGGGCTCTCAGTGGGGAGGGGCTGATTATCAGGTCCGGGGACGGGCTCTCAGTGGGGAGGGGCTGAGTATCAGGTCCGGGGACGGGCTCTCAGCGGGGAAGGGCTGAGTATCAGGCCCGGGGACGGGCTCTCAGCGGGGAAGGGCTGAGTATCAGGCCCGGGGACGGGCTCTCAGCGGGGAGGGGCTGATTATCAGGTCCGGGGACGGGCTCTCAGTGGGGAGGGGCTGAGTATCAGGTCCGGGGACGGGCTCTCAGCGGGGAGGGGCTGAGTATCAGGTCCGGGGACGGGCTCTCAGCGGGGAGGGGCTGAGTATCAGGCCCGGGGACGGGCTCTCAGTGGGGAAGGGCTGAGTATCAGGCCCGGGGACGGGCTCTCAGCGGGGAGGGGCTGAGTATCAGGCCCGGGGACGGGCTCTCAGCGGGGAGGGGCTGAGTATCAGGCCCGGGGACGGGCTCTCAGCGGGGAGGGGCTGAGTATCAGTCCCGGGGACGGGCTCACAGCGGGGAAGGGCTGAGTATCAGGTCCGGGGACGGGCTCACAGCGGGGAAGGGCTGAGTATCAGGTCCGGGGACGGGCTCTCAGCGGGGAAGGGCTGAGTATCAGGCCCGGGGACGGGCTCTCAGCGGGGAAGGGCTGAGTATCAGGTCCGGGGACGGGCTCTCAGCGGGGAGGGGCTGAGTATCAGGCCCGGGGACGGGCTCTCAGCGGGGAGGGGCTGAGTATCAGGCCCGGGGACGGGCTCTCAGCGGGGAAGGGCTGAGTATCAGGCCCGGGGACGGGCTCTCAGCGGGGAAGGGCTGAGTATCAGGCCCGGGGACGGGCTCTCAGCGGGGAAGGGCTGAGTATCAGGCCCGGGGACGGGCTCTCAGCGGGGAGGGGCTGAGTATCAGGTCCGGGGACGGGCTCTCAGCGGGGAGGGGCTGAGTATCAGTCCCGGGGACAGGCTCTCAGCGGGGAGGGGCTGAGTATCAGTCCCGGGGACAGGCTCTCAGCGGGGAGGGGCTGAGTATCAGGTCTGGGGACGGGCTCTCAGCGGGGAGGGGCTGAGTATCAGGTCCGGGGACGGGCTCTCAGCGGGGAGGGGCTGAGTATCAGGTCTGGGGACGGGCTCTCAGCGGGGAGGGGCTGAGTATCAGGTCTGGGGACGGGCTCTCAGCGGGGAAGGGCTGAGTATCAGGCCCGGGGACGGGCTCTCAGCGGGGAGGGGCTGAGTATCAGGTCCGGGGACGGGCTCACAGCGGGGAGGGGCTGAGTATCAGGTCTGGGGACGGGCTCTCAGCGGGGAGGGGCTGAGTATCAGTCCCGGGGACGGGCTCTCAGCGGGGAGGGGCTGAGTATCAGGTCCGGGGACGGGCTCACAGCGGGGAGGGGCTGAGTATCAGGTCTGGGGACGGGCTCTCAGTGGGGAAGGGCTGAGTATCAGTCCCGGGGACGGGCTCTCAGCGGGGAGGGGCTGAGTATCAGGCCCGGGGACGGGCTCTCAGCGGGGAGGGGCTGAGTATCAGTCCCGGGGACGGCCTCTCAGCGGGGAGGGGCTGAGTATCAGGCCCGGGGACGGGCTCTCAGCGGGGAAGGGCTGAGTATCAGGTCCGGGGACGGGCTCTCAGCGGGGAGGGGCTGAGTATCAGGTCCGGGGACGGGCTCACAGCGGGGAGGGGCTGAGTATCAGGTCTGGGGACGGGCTCTCAGTGGGGAAGGGCTGAGTATCAGTCCCGGGGACGGGCTCTCAGCGGGGAGGGGCTGAGTATCAGGCCCGGGGACGGGCTCTCAGCGGGGAGGGGCTGAGTATCAGTCCCGGGGACGGCCTCTCAGCGGGGAGGGGCTGAGTATCAGTCCCGGGGACGGCCTCTCAGCGGGGAGGGGCTGAGTATCAGGTCCGGGGACGGGCTCTCAGCGGGGAGGGGCTGAGTATCAGGCCCGGGGACGGGCTCTCAGCGGGGAGGGGCTGAGTATCAGGCCCGGGGACGGGCTCTCAGTGGGGAGGGGCTGAGTATCAGTCCCGGGGACGGGCTCTCAGCGGGGAGGGGCTGAGTATCAGGTCCGGGGACGGGCTCTCAGCGGGGAGGGGCTGAGTATCAGTCCCGGGGACGGCCTCTCAGCGGGGAGGGGCTGAGTATCAGTCCCGGGGACGGGCTCTCAGCGGGGAGGGGCTGAGTATCAGGTCCGGGGACGGGCTCTCAGTGGGGAGGGGCTGAGTATCAGTCCCGGGGACGGGCTCTCAGCGGGGAAGGGCTGAGTATCAGTCCCGGGGACGGGCTCTCAGCGGGGAGGGGCTGAGTATCAGTCCCGGGGACGGGCTCTCAGTGGGGAGGGGCTGAGTATCAGTCCCGGGGACGGGCTCTCAGCGGGGAGGGGCTGAGTATCAGGCCCGGGGACGGGCTCTCAGCGGGGAGGGGCTGAGTATCAGTCCCGGGGACGGGCTCTCAGCGGGGAGGGGCTGAGTATCAGGTCCGGGGACGGGCTCTCAGCGGGGAGGGGCTGAGTATCAGGCCCGGGGACGGGCTCTCAGCGGGGAGGGGCTGAGTATCAGTCCCGGGGACGGGCTCTCAGCGGGGAGGGGCTGAGTATCAGGTCCGGGGACGGGCTCTCAGCGGGGAGGGGCTGAGTATCAGTCCCGGGGACGGCCTCTCAGCGGGGAGGGGCTGAGTATCAGTCCCGGGGACGGGCTCTCAGCGGGGAGGGGCTGAGTATCAGGTCCGGGGACGGGCTCTCAGTGGGGAGGGGCTGAGTATCAGTCCCGGGGACGGGCTCTCAGCGGGGAAGGGCTGAGTATCAGTCCCGGGGACGGGCTCTCAGCGGGGAGGGGCTGAGTATCAGTCCCGGGGACGGGCTCTCAGTGGGGAGGGGCTGAGTATCAGTCCCGGGGACGGGCTCTCAGCGGGGAGGGGCTGAGTATCAGGCCCGGGGACGGGCTCTCAGCGGGGAGGGGCTGAGTATCAGTCCCGGGGACGGCCTCTCAGCGGGGAGGGGCTGAGTATCAGTCCCGGGGACGGCCTCTCAGCGGGGAGGGGCTGAGTATCAGTCCCGGGGACGGTCTCTCAGCGGGGAGGGGCTGAGTATCAGGCCCGGGGACGGGCTCTCAGCGGGGAGGGGCTGAGTATCAGGTCCGGGGACGGGCTCTCAGCGGGGAAGGGCTGAGTATCAGGCCCGGGGACGGGCTCTCAGCGGGGAAGGGCTGAGTATCAGGTCCGGGGACGGGCTCTCAGCGGGGAAGGGCTGAGTATCAGGTCCGGGGACGGGCTCTCAGCGGGGAGGGGCTGAGTATCAGTCCCGGGGGCGGGCTCTCAGCAGGGAGGGGCTGAGTATCAGGCCCGGGGACGGGCTCTCAG
>NC_134493.1:62072538-62075038 GCF_040206685.1 Ascaphus truei
TGCACCTAGCGAGGCTAGAGTCTACTCCCCAGGCCCCTGCACCTAGCGAGGCTAGAGTCTTCTCCCCAGGCCCCTCCACCTAGCGAGGCTAGAGTCTCCTCCCCAGGCCCCCAGTTGGTATTGTATCTTTGTTTTGGCTGCTGGCGTGCCAGAATAAACCCCATTTTATTCAGAACCTTGTCCTGTCTGGTGCTGGTGCTGGTGCTGGTGCTGGCGATCCCGGTGGTTTCGGGGTGAAAGTTCTGCTCTCCCGTGACAGAGATACAGACAGAAATATCTCACCTGCTTTCCTGGGCTTTAAACCGGCTCCGTATCCATTGTTCGGACCTGGGAGAAGACACACTATGAGTAACTGCCCTCCCCGTGTCCCCAACATTCCAAATGCCCCCCTGCCCTGTGATACTCACCAGCTGCCCCCTGCTGGTACCCCTGAGGGGCATACTGGGGGTATTTCCCTGTACAACGAAAGACAACATTACAGAGTAACAGCCAGGGACACCGAGTATCAAAAAGGAACAGAAAGTAATCCCAGTATCATCAAGTACCACACAGTAACAATACTACATAATACTTGAACTAAACAGCCTGTCACTGAATCCACATCTCACTCACAGGCTTTGACGCCCGCTCCACGCTGCTGACCCAGAGGTAAACCTGAAACAGACAGACGCTTAGAGAAGAGCCCCCTGGGGACCAGTAACTGCACCTGCAGTGACAGCACCCCCTGGGGAGCAGTAACTGCACCTGCAGTGACACAGCACCCCCTGGGGACCAGTAACTGCACCTGCAGTGACACAGCACCCCCTGGGGACCAGTAACTGCACCTGCAGTGACACAGCACCCCCTGGGGACCAGTAATTGCACCTGCAGTAACACAGCACCCCCTGGGGACCAGTAACTGCACCTGCAGTGACACAGCACCCCCTGGGGACCAGTAACCGCAACTGCAGTGACACAGCACCCCCTGGGGACCAGTAACCACCACTGCAGTGACACAGCACCCCCTGGGGACCAGTAACCGCAACTGCAGTGACACAGCACCCCCTGGGGACCAGTAACCGCAACTGCAGTGACACAGCACCCCCTGGGGACCAGTAACTGCACCTGCAGTGATACAGCACCCCCTGGGGACCAGTAACCGCAACTGCAGTGACACAGCACCCCCTGGGGACCAGTAACCGCAACTGCAGTAACACAGCACCCCCTCGGGACCAGTAACTGCACCTGCAGTGATACAGCACCCCCTGGGGACCAGTAACTGCACCTGCAGTGATACAGCACCCCCTGGGGACCAGTAATTGCACCTGCAGTAACACAGCACCCCCTGGGGACCAGTAACTGCACCTGCAGTGACACAGCACCCCGTGGGGACCAGTAACCGCAACTGCAGTGACACAGCACCCCCTGGGGACCAGTAACCGCCACTGCAGTGACACAGCACCCCCTGGGGACCAGTAACCGCAACTGCAGTGACACAGCACCCCCTGGGGACCAGTAACTGCACCTGCAGTGATACAGCACCCCCTGGGGACCAGTAACCGCAACTGCAGTGACACAGCACCCCCTGGGGACCAGTAACCGCCACTGCAGTGACACAGCACCCCCTGGGGACCAGTAACCGCAACTGCAGTGACACAGCGCCCCCTGGGGACCAGTAACCGCAACTGCAGTGACACAGCACCCCCTGGGGACCAGTAACCGCAACTGCAGTGACAAAGCACCCCCTGGGGACCAGTAACCGCAACTGCAGTAACACAGCACCCCCTGGGGACCAGTAACTGCACCTGCAGTGATACAGCACCCCCTGGGGACCAGTAACTGCACCTGCAGTGACACAGCACCCCGTGGGGACCAGTAACTGCACCTGCAGTGACACAGCACCCCCTGGGGACCAGTAACTGCACCTGCAGTGACACAGCACCCCCTGGGGACCAGTAACTGCACCTGCAGTGACACAGCACCCCCTGGGGACCAGTAATTGCACCTGCAGTGACACAACAGCCCTGGGGACCAGTAACTGCACCTGCAGTGACACAGCACCCCCTGGGGACCAGTAACCACAACTGCAGTAACACAGCACCCCCTGGGGACCAGTAACCGCCACTGCAGTGACACAGCACCCCCTGGGGATCAGTAACCGCCACTGCAGTGACACAGCACCCCCTGGGGACCAGTAACCGCCACTGCAGTGACACAGCATCCCCTGGGGACCAGTAACTGCAACTGCAGTGACACAGCACCCCCTGGGGACCAGTAACCGCAACTGCAGTAACACAGCGCCCCCTGGTGTTCAATGTGTGTAATCAGTGAGGCAGGCTCTGGGTATCAGTGTGACCCCCATGTGGCAGGCTCTGGGTATCAGTGATACCCCCATGTGGCAGGCTCTGGGTATCAGTGATACCCCCATGTGGCAGACTCTGGGTATCAGTGACCCCCCATGTGGCAGGCTCTGGGTATCAGTGACCCCCCCATGTGGCAGGCTCTGGGTATCAGTGATACC
>NC_134493.1:62100038-62110038 GCF_040206685.1 Ascaphus truei
TAGATACGATAGATTGATAGAGAGATAGAGAGATAGATAGATAGATAGATAGATAGATAGATAGATAGATAGATAGATACGACAGATACGACAGATACGACAGATACGATAGATAGATAGATACGATAGATAGATAGATAGATAGATAGATAGATAGATAGATAGATAGATAGATAGATAGATTCGATAGATTAGATAGATAGATAGATAGATAGATAGATAGATAGATAGATACGATAGATACGATAGATAGATAGATACGATAGATTGAGAGATAGATAGATAGATAGATAGATAGATAGATAGATAGATACGATAGATAGATACGATAGATACGATAGATACGATAGATACGATAGATTAGATAGATAGATACGATAGATACGATAGATAGATACGATAGATACGACAGATACGACAGATACGATAGATACGATAGATAGATAGATAGATAGATAGATAGATAGATAGATAGATACGATAGATAGATAGATAGATAGATAGATAGATAGAAACGATAGATAGATACGATAGATACGATAGATTAGATAGATAGAATCGATAGATACGATAGATAGATAGATAGATAGATAGATAGATAGATAGATAGATAGATAGATAGATAGATACACAGATAGATAGATAGATAGATAGATAGATAGATAGATAGATAGATAGATAGATAGATAGATACGATAGATACGATAGATACGATAGATAGATAGATACGATAGATACGATAGATAGATACGATAGATACGATAGATACGATAGATAGATACGATAGATACGATAGATACGATAGATTAGATAGATTAGATAGATTAGATAGATTAGATAGATAGATACGATATATACGATAGATACGATAGATACGATAGATACCATAGATAGATAGATAGATAGATAGATAGATAGATAGATAGATAGATAGATAGATAGATAGATAGATAGATAGATAGATAGATACGATAGATACGATAGATTAGATAGATAGATAGATAGATAGATAGATAGATACATACGATAGATACGATAGATATGATAGATACGATAGATAGATACGATAGATTGATAGAGAGATAGAGAGATAGATAGATAGATAGATAGATAGATAGATAGATACGACAGATACGATAGATAGATAGATAGATAGATAGATAGATAGATAGATAGATACGATAGATAGATAGATAGATAGATAGATAGATAGATAGATAGATAGATAGATAGATAGATCGATAGATACGATAGATAGATACGATAGATACGATAGATACGATAGATAGATACGATAGATACGATAGAAACGATAGATAGATACGATAGAGAGATACGATAGAGAGATAGATAGATAGATAGATAGATAGATAGATAGATAGATAGACAGATACGATAGATAGATACGCTAGATAGATAGATAGATAGATACGATAGATAGATAGATAGATACGATATGATAGATAGATACGATAGATAGATAGATAGATAGATAGATACGATAGATACTATAGATACGATATGATAGATAGATACGATAGATAGATAGATAGATAGATACGATAGATACGATAGATACGATAGATAGATACGATTGATAGATATGATAGATACGATAGATAGATACGATAGACAGATACGAAAGATAGATAGATAGATAGATAGATACGATAGATAGATACGATAGATAGATACGATAGATACGATAGATAGATATGATACGATAGATAGATACGATAGATAGATATGATAGATACGATAGATGGATACGATAGTTAAATAGATAGATAGATAGATAGATAGATAGATAGAAACGATAGATAGATACGATAGATACGATAGATTAGATACGATAGATACGATAGATAGATAGATAGATAGATAGATAGATAGATAGATAGATAGATAGATAGATAGATAGATACACAGATAGATAGATAGATAGATAGATAGATAGATACGATAGATAGATACGATAGATAGATACGATAGATACGATAGATAGATACGATAGATACGATAGATACGATAGATAGATACGATAGATACGATAGATACGATAGATTAGATACGATAGATACGATAGATACGATAGATTAGATAGATTAGATAGATTAGATAGATTAGATAGATAGATACGATAGATACGATAGATAGATAGATACGATAGATACGATAGATAGATAGATAGATAGATAGATAGATAGATAGATAGATAGATGCGATAGATACGATAGATTAGATAGATAGATAGATAGATAGATACATACGATAGATACGATAGATACGATAGATAGATAGATAGATACGATAGATTGATAGAGAGATAGAGAGATAGATAGATAGATAGATAGATAGATAGATAGATAGATACGACAGATACGACAGATACGATAGATAGATAGATAGATAGATTGATAGAGAGATAGATAGATAGATAGATAGATAGATAGATAGATACGATAGATACGATAGATAGATAGATAGATAGATAGATAGATAGATAGATAGATAGATAGATAGATACGATAGATAGATAGATAGATAGATAGATAGATACGATAGATACGATAGATACGATAGATACGATAGATACGATAGATACGATAGATTAGATAGATAGATACGATAGATACGATAGATAGATACGATAGATACGACAGATACGACAGATACGACAGATAGGATAGATAGATAGATAGATAGATAGATAGATAGATAGATACGATAGATAGATAGATAGATAGATAGATAGATAGATAGATAGATAGATAGAAACGATAGATAGATACGATAGATACGATAGATTAGATAGATACGATAGATACGATAGATAGATAGATAGATAGATACACAGATAGATAGATAGATAGATAGATAGATAGATACGATAGATAGATAGATAGATAGATAGATAGATAGATAGATAGATACGATAGATAGATAGATAGATAGATAGATAGATAGATAGATACGATAGATACGATAGATACGATAGATACGATAGATACGATGGATTAGATAGATAGATAGATAGATACGATAGATACGATAGATAGATACGATAGATACGACAGATACGACAGATACGACAGATACGATAGATAGATAGATAGATAGATAGATAGATAGATACGATATATAGATAGATAGATAGATAGATAGATAGATAGATAGATACGATAGATACGATAGATTAGATAGATAGATACGATAGATACGATAGATAGATACGATAGATAGATACGATAGATACGATAGATACGATAGATAGAAACGATAGATACGATAGATACGATAGATAGATACGATAGATACGATAATTACGATAGATAGATAGATACGATAGATACGATAGATTAGATACGATAGATACGATAGATACGATAGATTAGATAGATTAGATAGATTAGATAGATTAGATAGATTAGATAGATAGATACGATAGATACGATAGATAGATAGATAGATAGATAGATAGATAGATAGATAGATAGATACGATAGATACGATAGATACGATAGATTAGATAGATAGATAGATAGATAGATAGATAGATAGATAGATACGATAGATACGATAGATTAGATAGATAGATACGATAGATACGATAGATAGATACGATAGATACGACAGATACGATAGATACGATAGATACGATAGATAGATAGATAGATACGATAGACACGATACAGTAGATACGATAGATAAGATAGATTAGATAGATAGATAGATAGATAGATACGATAGATACGATAGATTAGATAGATAGATACGATAGATACGATAGATAGATACGATAGATACGACAGATACGACAGATACGATAGATACGATAGATAGATAGATAGATAGATAGATAGATAGATAGATACGATAGATAGATAGATAGATAGATAGATAGATAGATAGAAACGATAGATAGATACGATAGATACGATAGATTAGATAGATAGATACGATAGATACGATAGATAGATAGATAGATAGATAGATACACAGATAGATAGATAGATAGATAGATAGATAGATAGATAGATAGATAGATAGATAGATACGATAGATACGATAGATACGATAGATACGATAGATAGAAACGATAGATACGATAGATACGATAGATAGATACGATAGATACGATAATTACGATAGATAGATAGATACGATAGATACGATAGATTAGATACGATAGATACGATAGATACGATAGATTAGATAGATTAGATAGATTAGATAGATTAGATAGATTAGATAGATTAGATAGATAGATACGATATATACGATAGATTAGATAGATTAGATAGATTAGATAGATTAGATAGATAGATACGATATATACGATAGATACGATAGATACGATAGATACCATAGATAGATAGATAGATAGATAGATAGATAGATAGATAGATAGATAGATAGATAGATAGATAGATACGATAGATACGATAGATTAGATAGATAGATAGATAGATAGATAGATAGATAGATACATACGATAGATACGATAGATATGATAGATACGATAGATAGATACGATAGATTGATAGAGAGATAGAGAGATAGATAGATAGATAGATAGATAGATAGATAGATACGACAGATACGATAGATAGATAGATAGATAGATAGATAGATAGATAGATAGATAGATAGATACGATAGATAGATAGATAGATAGATAGATAGATAGATAGATAGATAGATAGATAGATAGATAGATAGATAGATCGATAGATACGATAGATAGATACGATAGATACGATAGATACGATAGATAGATACGATAGATACGATAGAAACGATAGATAGATACGATAGAGAGATACGATAGAGAGATAGATAGATAGATAGATAGATAGATAGATAGATAGATAGATAGATAGACAGATACGATAGATAGATACGCTAGATAGATAGATAGATAGATACGATAGATAGATAGATAGATACGATATGATAGATAGATACGATAGATAGATAGATAGATAGATAGATACGATAGATACTATAGATACGATATGATAGATAGATACGATAGATAGATAGATAGATAGATACGATAGATACGATAGATACGATAGATAGATACGATTGATAGATATGATAGATACGATAGATAGATACGATAGACAGATACGAAAGATAGATAGATAGATAGATAGATACGATAGATAGATACGATAGATAGATACGATAGATACGATAGATAGATATGATACGATAGATAGATACGATAGATAGATATGATAGATACGATAGATGGATACGATAGTTAAATAGATAGATAGATAGATAGATAGATAGAAACGATAGATAGATACGATAGATACGATAGATTAGATACGATAGATACGATAGATAGATAGATAGATAGATAGATAGATAGATAGATACACAGATAGATAGATAGATAGATAGATAGATAGATAGATACGATAGATAGATACGATAGATAGATACGATAGATACGATAGATAGATACGATAGATACGATAGATACGATAGATAGATACGATAGATACGATAGATACGATAGATTAGATACGATAGATACGAT
Organism: Ascaphus truei; assembly: GCF_040206685.1. Lineage (NCBI taxonomy): Eukaryota > Metazoa > Chordata > Amphibia > Anura > Ascaphidae > Ascaphus > Ascaphus truei. The sequence continues at coordinate 62,105,596 of NC_134493.1, forward strand.
AGATACGATAGATTAGATAGATTAGATAGATTAGATAGATTAGATAGATAGATACGATAGATACGATAGATAGATAGATACGATAGATACGATAGATAGATAGATAGATAGATAGATGCGATAGATACGATAGATACGATAGATTAGATAGATAGATAGATAGATAGATACATACGATAGATACGATAGATACGATAGATAGATAGATACGATAGATTGATAGAGAGATAGAGAGATAGATAGATAGATAGATAGATAGATAGATAGATAGATAGATAGATAGATAGATAGATAGATAGATACGACAGATACGACAGATACGATAGATAGATAGATAGATTGATAGAGAGATAGATAGATAGATAGATAGATAGATAGATAGATAGATAGATACGATAGATACGATAGATAGATAGATAGATAGATAGATAGATAGATACGATAGATAGATAGATAGATAGATAGATAGATAGATACGATAGATACGATAGATACGATAGATACGATAGATACGATAGATTAGATAGATAGATACGATAGATACGATAGATAGATACGATAGATACGACAGATACGACAGATACGACAGATAGGATAGATAGATAGATAGATAGATAGATAGATAGATAGATAGATAGATAGATAGATAGATACGATAGATAGATAGATAGATAGATAGATAGATAGATAGATAGATAGAAACGATAGATAGATACGATAGATACGATAGATTAGATAGATACGATAGATACGATAGATAGATAGATAGATAGATACACAGATAGATAGATAGATAGATAGATAGATAGATACGATAGATAGATAGATAGATAGATAGATAGATAGATAGATAGATAGATAGATAGATACGATAGATAGATAGATAGATAGATAGATAGATAGATAGATAGATAGATAGATAGATACGATAGATACGATAGATACGATAGATACGATAGATACGATGGATTAGATAGATAGATAGATAGATACGATAGATACGATAGATAGATACGATAGATACGACAGATACGACAGATACGACAGATACGATAGATAGATAGATAGATAGATAGATAGATAGATACGATATATAGATAGATAGATAGATAGATAGATAGATAGATAGATAGATAGATAGATAGATACGATAGATACGATAGATTAGATAGATAGATACGATAGATACGATAGATAGATACGATAGATAGATACGATAGATACGATAGATACGATAGATAGAAACGATAGATACGATAGATACGATAGATAGATACGATAGATACGATAATTACGATAGATAGATAGATACGATAGATACGATAGATTAGATACGATAGATACGATAGATACGATAGATTAGATAGATTAGATAGATTAGATAGATTAGATAGGTTAGATAGATAGATACGATAGATACGATAGATAGATAGATAGATAGATAGATAGATAGATAGATAGATAGATACGATAGATACGATAGATTAGATAGATAGATAGATAGATAGATAGATAGATAGATAGATAGATACGATAGATACGATAGATTAGATAGATAGATACGATAGATACGATAGATAGATACGATAGATACGACAGATACGATAGATACGATAGATACGATAGATAGATAGATAGATACGATAGACACGATACAGTAGATACGATAGATAAGATAGATTAGATAGATAGATAGATAGATAGATACGATAGATACGATAGATTAGATAGATAGATACGATAGATACGATAGATAGATACGATAGATACGACAGATACGACAGATACGATAGATACGATAGATAGATAGATAGATAGATAGATAGATAGATAGATAGATACGATAGATAGATAGATAGATAGATAGATAGATAGAAACGATAGATAGATACGATAGATACGATAGATTAGATAGATAGATACGATAGATACGATAGATAGATAGATAGATAGATAGATACACAGATAGATAGATAGATAGATAGATAGATAGATAGATAGATAGATAGATAGATAGATAGATAGATACGATAGATACGATAGATACGATAGATACGATAGATAGAAACGATAGATACGATAGATACGATAGATAGATACGATAGATACGATAATTACGATAGATAGATAGATACGATAGATACGATAGATTAGATACGATAGATACGATAGATACGATAGATTAGATAGATTAGATAGATTAGATAGATTAGATAGATTAGATAGATAGATACGATAGATACGATAGATACGATAGATAGATACGATAGATAGATACGATAGATACGATAGATACGATAGATAGAAACGATAGATACGATAGATACGATAGATAGATACGATAGATACGATAATTACGATAGATAGATAGATAGATACGATAGATACGATAGATTAGATACGATAGATACGATAGATACGATAGATTAGATAGATTAGATAGATTAGATAGATTAGATAGATTAGATAGATAGATACGATAGATACGATAGATAGATAGATAGATAGATAGATAGATAGATAGATAGATAGATAGATAGATAGATAGATAGATACGATAGATACGATAGATTAGATAGATAGATAGATAGATAGATAGATAGATAGATAGATAGATAGATACGATAGATACGATAGATTAGATAGATAGATACGATAGATACGATAGATAGATACGATAGATACGACAGATACGATAGATACGATAGATACGATAGATAGATAGATAGATAGATAGATAGATAGATAGATAGATAGATAGATAGATAGATAGATACGATAGATAGATAGATAGATAGATAGATAGATAGATAGATAGATAGATAGATACGATAGATAGATAGATAGATAGATAGATAGATAGATAGATAGATAGATACGATAGATAGATAGATAGATAGATAGATAGATAGATAGATAGATACGATAGACACGATAGATACGATAGATAAGATAGATTAGCTAGATAGATAGATAGATAGATACGATAGATACGATAGATTAGATAGATAGATACGATAGATACGATAGATAGATACGATAGATACGACAGATACGACAGATACGATAGATACGATAGATAGATAGATAGATAGATAGATAGATAGATAGATAGATAGATAGATAGATAGATAGATAGATACGATAGATAGATAGATAGATAGATAGATAGATAGATAGATAGAAACGATAGATAGATACGATAGATATGATAGATTAGATAGATAGATACGATAGATACGATAGATAGATAGATAGATAGATAGATAGATAGATAGATACACAGATAGATAGATAGATAGATAGATAGATAGATAGATAGATAGATAGATAGATAGATAGATAGATAGATAGATACGATAGATACGATAGATAGATACGATAGATAGATACGATAGATACGATAGATACGATAGATAGAAACGATAGATACGATAGATACGATAGATAGATACGATAGATACGATAATTACGATAGATAGATAGATACGATAGATACGATAGATTAGATACGATAGATACGATAGATACGATAGATTAGATAGATTAGATAGATTAGATAGATTAGATAGATTAGATAGATAGATAGATAGATACGATAGATAGATAGATAGATAGATAGATAGATAGATAGATACGATAGATTAGATAGATAGATAGATAGATAGATAGATAGATAGATAGATACGATAGATACGATAGATTAGATAGATAGATACGATAGATACGATAGATAGATACGATAGATACGACAGATACGATAGATACGATAGATACGATAGATAGATAGATAGATACGATAGACACGATAGATACGATAGATAAGATAGATTAGATAGATAGATAGATAGATAGATACGATAGATACGATAGATTAGATAGATAGATACGATAGATACGATAGATAGATACGATAGATACGACAGATACGACAGATACGATAGATACGATAGATAGATAGATAGATAGATAGATAGATAGATAGATAGATAGATACGATAGATAGATAGATAGATATATAGATAGATAGAAACGATAGATAGATACGATAGATATGATAGATTAGATAGATAGATACGATAGATACGATAGATAGATAGATAGATAGATAGATACACAGATAGATAGATAGATAGATAGATAGATAGATAGATAGATAGATAGATAGATAGATAGATAGATAGATATGATAGATAGATACGATAGATAGATACGATAGATAGATACGATAGATACGATAGATAGATACGATAGATACGATAGATACGATAGATACGATAGATACGATAGATACGATAGATACGATAGATTAGATACGATAGATACGATAGATACGATAGATTAGATAGATTAGATAGATAGATACGATAGATACGATAGATACAATAGATACGATAGATACGATAGATAGGTAGATAGATAGATAGATAGATAGATAGATAG
>NC_134493.1:62115038-62139991 GCF_040206685.1 Ascaphus truei
TGACACCTATATACACATCACTACAATCCTCTGCTATTGCGCTACTGACCCCCTATATACACAGCACTGTAACCTCTGTTATTCCAGTACTGACACCTATATACACATCACTACAATCCTCTGCTATTCCGCTACTGACCCCCTATATACACAACACTGTACCCTCTGTTATTCCAGTACTGATACCTATATACACATCACTACAATCCTCTGCTATTCCGCTACTGACCCCCTATATACACAGCACTGTATACTCTGTTATTCCAGTACTGACACCTATATACACATCACTACATTCCTCTGCTATTCCGCTACTGACCCCCTATATACACAGCACTGTATCCTCTGTTATTCCAGTACTGACACCTATATACACATCACTACAATCCTCTCCTATTCCGCTACTGACCCCCTATATACATGCGGGGTGCAGGGGTGCGGGGGTTGGGGGTGCGAGGGTCGGGGGTGCATGAGTGCGGGGGTGCGAGGGTCGGGGGTGCATGAGTGCATGGGTGCGGGGTTGCGGGGGTGCAGGGGTTGGGGGTGCGGGGTTGCGGGGTGCAGGGGTTGGGGGAGCGGGGGTGCGGGGTGCATGGGTGCGAGGTGCAGGGGTGCGGGGGTCGGGGGTGCATGGGTGCGGGGTTGCGGGGGTGCAGGGGTTGGGGGTGCGGGGTGCATGGGTGCGAGGTGCGGGGGTGCGGGGGTCGGGGGTGCATGGGTGCGGGGTTGCGGGGGTGCAGGGGTTGGGGGAGCGGGAGTGCGGGGTGCATGGGTGCGAGGTGCGGGGGTCGGGGTGCATGGGTGCGGGGTTGCAGGGGTGCAGGGGTTGGGGGTGCGGGGGTGCATGGGTGCGGGGTGCAGGGGTGCGGGGGTGCGGGGGTGCATGGGTGCGGGGTGCAGGGGTGCGGGGGTGCGGGGGTGCATGGGTGCGGGGTGCGGGGGTGCGGGGGTTGGGGGTGCGGGGGTCGGGGGTGCATGGGTGCGGGGTTGCGGGGGTGCAGGGGTTGGGGGTGCGGGGGTGCATGAGTGCAGGGGTGCGGGGGTGCGGGGGTGCATTGGTGTGGGGTTGCGGGGGTGCGGGGGTTGGGGGTGCATGGGTGCGGGGTTGCGGGGGTGCGGGGGTTGGGGGTGCGGAAGTGCATGGATGCGAGGTGCGGGGGGGCGGGGTGCAGGGGTTGGGGGTGCGGGGGTGCGGGGGTCGGGGGTGCGGGGTGCGGGGGGTGCGGGGTGTGCGGGGGGTGCGGGGGGTGCAGGGGTGCATGGGTGCGGGGGTGCGGGGTCGCGGGGGTCGGGGGTGCGGGGGTCGGGGGTGCGGGGTGCGGGAGTCCTGGTTCGGGGGTGCGGGTGCTGACTCCTAAGAAAGGTGGGGGCAGAGTGCAGGGGGCAGAGTGCAGGGGGCAGCGTGCAGGGGGCAGAGTGCAGGGGGCAGAGTGCAGGGGGCAGAGTGCAGGGGGAAATGTGCAGGGGCAGAGTGCAGGGGGCAGCGTGCAGGGGGCAGAGTGCAGGGGGCAGAGTGCAGGGGGCAGAGTGGAGGGGGCAGAGTGCAGGGGGCAGAGTGCAGGGGGCAGAGTGCAGGGGGCAGAGTGCAGGGGGCAGAATGCAGGGGGCAGAGTGCAGGGGGCAGAGTGCAGGGGGCAGCGTGCAGGGGGCAGAGTGCAGGGGGCAGCGTGCAGGGGGCAGAGTGCAGGGGGCAGAGTGCAGGGGGCAGACTGCAGGGGGCAGAGTGCAGGGGGCAGAGTGCAGGGGGCAGACTGCAGGGGGCAGCGTGCAGGGGGCAGAGTGCAGGGGGCAGACTGCAGGGGGCAGAGTGCAGGGGGCAGAGTGCAGGGGGCAGAGTGCAGGGGGAAATGTGCAGGGGCAGAGTGCAGGGGGCAGAGTGCAGGGGGAAATGTGCAGGGGCAGAGTGCAGGGGGCAGCGTGCAGGGGGCAGAGTGCAGGGGGCAGAGTGCAGGGGGCAGAGTGGAGGGGGCAGAGTGCAGGGGGCAGAGTGCAGGGGGCAGAGTGCAGGGGGCAGAGTGCAGGGGGCAGAGTGCAGGGGGCAGCGTGCAGGGGGCAGAGTGCAGGGGGCAGAGTGCAGGGGGCAGAGTGCAGGGGGCAGCGTGCAGGGGGCAGAGTGCAGGGGGCAGAGTGCAGGGGGCAGCGTGCAGGGGGCAGAGTGCAGGGGGAAACGTGCAGGGGGCAGAGTGCAGGGGGCAGAGTGCAGGGGGCAGAGTGCAGGGGCAGAGTGCAGGGGGCAGACTGCAGGGGGCAGCGTGCAGGGGGCAGCGTGCAGGGGGAAACGTGCAGGGGGCAGAGTGCAGGGGGCAGAGTGCAGGGGGCAGCGTGCAGGGGCAGAGTGCAGGGGGCAGAGTGCAGGGGGCAGAGTGCAGGGGGCAGAGTGCAGGGGGCAGAGTGCAGGGGGCAGAGTGCAGGGGGCAGAGTGCAGGGGGCAGAGTGCAGGGGCAGGGTGCAGGGGGCAGCGTGCAGGGGGCAGAGTGCAGGGGCAGAGTGCAGGGGGCAGCGTGCAGGGGGCAGAGTGCAGGGGGCAGCGTGCAGGGGGCAGAGTGCAGGGGGCAGCGTGCAGGGGGCAGAGTGCAGGGGGCAGCGTGCAGGGGGCAGAGTGCAGGGGGCAGAGTGCAGGGGGCAGCGTGCAGGGGGCAGAGTGCAGGGGGCAGAGTGCAGGGGGCAGCGTGCAGGGGGCAGAGTGCAGGGGGCAGAGTGCAGGGGGCAGAGTGCAGGGGGCAGAGTGCAGGGGGCAGAGTGCAGGGGGCAGAGTGCAGGGGGCAGCGTGCAGGGGGCAGAGTGCAGGGGGCAGCGTGCAGGGGGCAGAGTGCAGGGGGCAGAGTGCAGGGGGCAGAGTGCAGGGGGCAGAGTGCAGGGGGCAGAGTGCAGGGGGCAGAGTGCAGGGGGCAGCGTGCAGGGGGCAGAGTGCAGGGGGCAGAGTGCAAGGGGCAGAGTACAGGGGGCAGAGTGCAGGGGGCAGCGTGCAGGGGGCAGAGTGCAGGGGGCAGAGTGCAGGGGGCAGCGTGCAGCGTGCAGGGGGCAGAGTGCAGGGGGCAGAGTGCAGGGGGCAGAGTGCAGGGGGCAGAGTGCAGGGGGCAGAGTGCAGGGGGCAGAGTGCAGGGGGCAGCGTGCAGGGGGCAGAGTGCAGGGGGCAGAGTGCAGCGTGCAGGGGGCAGAGTGCAGGGGGCAGAGTGCAGGGGGCAGAGTGCAGGGGGCAGAGTGCAGGGGGCAGAGTGCAGGGGGCAGCGTGCAGGGGGCAGAGTGCAGGGGGCAGCGTGCAGGGGGCAGAGTGCAGGGGGCAGCGTGCAGGGGGCAGAGTGCAGGGGGCAGAGTGCAGGGGGCAGGGTGCAGGGGGCAGAGTGCAGGGGGCAGAGTGCAGGGGGCAGAGTGCAGGGGGCAGAGTGCAGGGGGCAGAGTGCAGGGGGCAGAGTGCAGGGGGCAGCGTGCAGGGGGCAGAGTGCAGGGGGCAGAGTGCAGGGGGCAGAGTGCAGGGGGCAGAGTGCAGGGGGCAGAGTGCAGGGGGCAGAGTGCAGGGGGCAGCGTGCAGGGGGCAGAGTGCAGGGGGCAGAGTGCAGGGGGCAGCGTGCAGGGGGCAGAGTGCAGGGGGCAGCGTGCAGGGGGCAGAGTGCAGGGGGCAGCGTGCAGGGGGCAGCGTGCAGGGGGCAGAGTGCAGGGGGCAGAGTGCAGGGGGCAGAGTGCAGGGGGCAGAGTGCAGGGGGCAGAGTGCAGGGGGCAGCGTGCAGGGGGCAGAGTGCAGGGGGCAGAGTGCAGGGGGCAGCGTGCAGGGGGCAGAGTGCAGGGGGCAGCGTGCAGGGGGCAGAGTGCAGGGGGCAGCGTGCAGGGGGCAGAGTGCAGGGGGCAGAGTGCAGGGGGCAGAGTGCAGGGGGCAGAGTGCAGGGAGCGCTCCGGTGCTTGGGAGGCTCCGCGGCGGCCTGAGCGCTTAGGGCACCGCCATTTTTAATTTGAACATGCGCAGTGCATGCGACTAGCGCGGCGGCCATTACTGTGTCGCACATGCGCAGGAGTGGGAACTACAGGTCCCATGACCCTCGGGGGCGGTCACCTGCTGCGCAGCAGCCAATGGGCTCTAGAGTTTCCCTGGCTGACAGGATATAGTCATAATTCCAAGACCACGTTAGTCAGTGTGTGCCAGGCAGGGATAGGGGACAGGGGGTCCGTGCAGAGAGGCAGGTAGCCCCTGCACTGTGCCAGCATACCCAGACCACGTTAGTCAGTGTGTGCCAGGCAGGGGTAGGGGACAGGGGGTCCGTGCAGAGAGGCAGGTAGCCCCTGCACTGTGCCAGCATACCCAGACCACGTTAGTCAGTGTGTGCCAGGCAGGGGTAGGGGACAGGGGGTCCGTGCAGAGAGGCAGGTAGCCCCTGCACTGTGCCAGCAAACCCAGACCACGTTAGTCAGTGTGTGCCAGGCAGGGATAGGGGGCAGGGGGTCCGTGCAGAGAGGCAGGTAGCCCCTGCACTGTGCCAGCAAACCCAGACCACGTTAGTCAGTGTGTGCCAGGCAGGGGTAGGGGACAGGGGGTCCGTGCAGAGAGGCAGGTAGCCCCTGCACTGTGCCAGCATACCCAGACCACGTTAGTCAGTGTGTGCCAGGCAGGGGTAGGGGCAGAAGGTCCGAGCAGAGAGGCAGGTAGCCCCTGCACTAGGCCAGCAAACCAGACCATGTTAGTCAGTGTGTGCCAGGCAGGGGTAGGGGACAGAGGGTCCGTGCAGAGAGGCAGGTAGCCCCTGCACTGTGCCAGCATACCCAGACCACGTTAGTCAGTGTGTGCCAGGCAGGGGTAGGGGGCAGAGGGTCCGAGCAGAGAGGCAGGTAGCCCCTGCACTAGGCCAGCAAACCAGACCACGTTAGTCAGTGTGTGCCAGGCAGGGGTAGGGGACAGAGGGTCCGTGCAGAGAGGCAGGTAGCCCCTGCACTGTGCCAGCATACCCAGACCACGTTAGTCAGTGTGTGCCAGGCAGGGGTAGGGGACAGGGGGTCCGTGCAGAGAGGCAGGTAGCCCCTGCACTGTGCCAGCATACCCAGACCACGTTAGTCAGTGTGTGCCAGGCAGGGATAGGGGGCAGAGGGTCCGTGCAGAGAGGCAGGTAGCCTCAGCACTGTGCCAGCATTCCCAGACCACGTTAGTCAGTGTGTGCCAGGCAGGGATAGGGGACAGGGGGTCCGTGCAGAGAGGCAGGTAGCCCCTGCACTGTGCCAGCATACCCAGACCACGTTAGTCAGTGTGTGCCAGGCAGGGATAGGGGGCAGAGGGTCCGTGCAGAGAGGCAGGTAGCCCCTGCACTGTGCCAGCATTCCCAGACCACGTTAGTCAGTGTGTGCCAGGCAGGGATAGGGGGCAGAGGGTCCGTGCAGAGAGGCAGGTAGCCCCTGCACTGTGCCAGCATACCCAGACCACGTTAGTCAGTGTGTGCCAGGCAGGGATAGTGGGCAGAGGGTCCGTGCAGAGAGGCAGGTAGCCCCTGCACTGTGCCAGCATACCCAGACCATGTTAGTCAGTGTGTGCCAGGCAGGGATAGGGGGCAGAGGGTCCATGCAGAGAGGCAGGTAGCCTCAGCACTGTGCCAGCATTCCCAGACCACGTTAGGCAGTGTGTGCCAGGCAGGGATAGGGGGCAGAGGGTCCGTGCAGAGAGGCAGGTAGCCTCTGCACTAGGCCAGCATACCCAGACCACGTTAGTCAGTGTGTGCCAGGCAGGGATAGGGGGCAGAGGGTCCGTGCAGAGAGGCAGGTAGCCCCTGCACTAGGCCAGCATACCCAGACCACGTTAGTCAGTGTGTGCCAGGCAGGGATAGGGGCAGAGGGTCCGTGCAGAGAGGCAGGTAGCCCCTGCACTGTGCCAGCATTCCCAGACCACGTTAGGCAGTGTGTTCCAGGCAGGGATAGGGGGCAGAGGGTCCGTGCAGAGAGGCAGGTAGCCCCTGCACTGTGCCAGCATTCCCAGACCACGTTAGTCAGTGTGTGCCAGGCAGGGATAGGGGCAGAGGGTCCGTGCAGAGAGGCAGGTAGCCCCTGCACTGTGCCAGCATACCCAGACCACGTTAGTCAGTGTGTGCCAGGCAGGGATAGGGGCAGAGGGTCCGTGCAGAGAGGCAGGTAGCCCCTGCACTGTGCCAGCATACCCAGACCACGTTAGTCAGTGTGTGCCAGGCAGGGATAGGGGCAGAGGGTCCGTGCAGAGAGGCAGGTAGCCCCTGCACTGTGCCAGCATACCCAGACCACGATAGTCAGTGTGTGCCAGGCAGGGATAGGGGCAGAGGGTCCGTGCAGAGAGGCAGGTAGCCCCTGCACTGTGCCAGCATACCCAGACCACGTTAGTCAGTGTGTGCCAGGCAGGGATAGGGGCAGAGGGTCCGTGCAGAGAGGCAGGTAGCCCCTGCACTGTGCCAGCATACCCAGACCACGATAGTCAGTGTGTGCCAGGCAGGGATAGGGGACAGAGGTTCCGTGCAGAGAGGCAGGTAGCCCCTGCACTGTGCCAGCATACCCAGACCACGTTAGTCAGTGTGTGCCAGGCAGGGATAGGGGGCAGAGGGTCCGAGCAGAGAGGCAGGTAGCCCCTGCACTGTGCCAGCATACCCAGACCACGTTAGTCAGTGTGTGCCAGGCAGGGATAGGGGGCAGAGGGTCCGAGCAGAGAGGCAGGTAGCCCCTGCACTGTGCCAGCATACCCAGACCACGTTAGTCAGTGTGTGCAAGGCAGGGATAGGGGACAGAGGGTCCGTGCAGAGAGGCAGGTAGCCCCTGCACTAGGCCAGCATACCCAGACCACGTTAGTCAGTGTGTGCCAGGCAGGGGTAGGGGGCAGAGGGTCCGTGCAGAGAGGCAGGTAGCCCCTGCACTAGGCCAGCATTCCCAGACCACGTTAGTCAGTGTGTGCCAGGCAGGGATAGGGGGCAGAGGGTCCATGCAGAGAGGCAGGTAGCCCCTGCACTGTGCCAGCATTCCCAGACCACGTTAGTCAGTGTGTGCCAGGCAGGGATAGGGGGCAGAGGGTCCGTGCAGAGAGGCAGGTAGCCCCTGCACTGTGCCAGCATACCCAGACCACGTTAGTCAGTGTGTGCCAGGCAGGGATAGGGGACAGAGGGTCCGTGCAGAGAGGCAGGTAGCCCCTGCACTAGGCCAGCATACCCAGACCACGTTAGTCAGTGTGTGCCAGGCAGGGGTAGGGGGCAGAGGGTCCGTGCAGAGAGGCAGGTAGCCCCTGCACTGTGCCAGCATTCCCAGACCACGTTAGTCAGTGTGTGCCAGGCAGGGATAGGGGCAGAGGGTCCGTGCAGAGAGGCAGGTAGCCCCTGCACTGTGCCAGCATACCCAGACCACGATAGTCAGTGTGTGCCAGGCAGGGATAGGGGCAGAGGGTCCGTGCAGAGAGGCAGGTAGCCCCTGCACTGTGCCAGCATACCCAGACCACGTTAGTCAGTGTGTGCCAGGCAGGGATAGGGAGCAGAGGGTCCGAGCAGAGAGGCAGGTAGCCCCTGCACTGTGCCAGCATTCCCAGACCACGTTAGTCAGTGTGTGCAAGGCAGGGGTAGGGGACAGAGGGTCCGTGCAGAGAGGCAGGTAGCCCCTGCACTAGGCCAGCATACCCAGACCACGTTAGTCAGTGTGTGCCAGGCAGGGATAGGGGGCAGAGGGTCCGTGCAGAGAGGCAGGTAGCCCCTGCACTGTGCCAGCATTCCCAGACCACGTTAGTCAGTGTGTGCCAGGCAGGGATAGGGGGCAGAGGGTCCGTGCAGAGAGGCAGGTAGCCCCTGCACTAGGCCAGCATACCCAGACCACGTTAGTCAGTGTGTTCCAGGCAGGGGTAGGGGGCAGAGGGTCCGTGCAGAGAGGCAGGTAGCCCCTGCACTGTGCCAGCATACTCAGACCACGTTAGTCAGTGTGTGCCAGGCAGGGATAGGGGGCAGAGGGTCCGTGCAGAGAGGCAGGTAGCCCCTGCACTGTGTCAGCATACCCAGACCACGTTAGTCAGTGTATGCCAGGCAGGGATAGGGGACAGAGGGTCCGTGCAGAGAGGCAGGTAGCCCCTGCACTGTGCCAGCATACCCAGACCATGTTAGTCAGTGTGTGCCAGGCAGGGATAGGGGACAGAGGGTCCGTGCAGAGAGGCAGGTAGCCCCTGCACTGTGTCAGCATACCCAGACCACGTTAGTCAGTGTGTGCCAGGCAGGGATAGGGGACAGAGGGTCCGTGCAGAGAGGCAGGTAGCCCCTGCACTAGGCCAGCATACCCAGACCACGTTAGTCAGTGTGTGCCAGGCAGGGGTAGGGGGCAGAGGGTCCGTGCAGAGAGGCAGGTAGCCCCTGCACTGTGCCAGCATACCCAGACCACGTTAGTCAGTGTGTGCCAGACAGGGATAGGGGAAGAGGGTCCGTGCAGAGAGGCAGGTAGCCCCTGCACTGTGCCAGCATACCCAGACCACGTTAGTCAGTGTGTGCCAGGCAGGGGTAGGGGGCAGAGGGTCCGTGCAGAGAGGCAGGTTGCCCCTGCACTATGCCAGCATACCCAGACCACGTTAGTCAGTGTGTGCCAGGCAGGGGTAGGGGACAGAGGGTCCGTGCAGAGAGGCAGGTAGCCCCTGCACTGTGCCAGCATACCCAGACCACGTTAGTCAGTGTGTGCCAGGCAGGGGTAGGGGGCAGAGGGTCCGTGCAGAGAGGCAGGTAGCCCCTGCACTAGGCCAGCATACCCAGACCACGTTAGTCAGTGTGTGCCAGGCAGGGATAGGGGACAGAGGGTCCGTGCAGAGAGGCAGGTAGCCCCTGCACTGTGCCAGCATACCCAGACCACGTTAGTCAGTGTGTGCCAGGCAGGGATAGGGGCAGAGGGTCCGTGCAGAGAAGCAGGTAGCCCCTGCACTGTGCCAGCATACCCAGACCACGTTAGTCAGTGTGTGCCAGGCAGGGATAAGGGACAGAGGGTCCGTGCAGAGAGGCAGGTAGCCTCTGCACTGTGCCAGCATACCCAGACCACGTTAGTCAGTGTGTGCCAGGAAGGAGTAGGGGGCAGAGGGTCCGTGCAGAGAGGCAGGTAGCCCCTGCACTGTGCCAGCATTCCCAGACCACGTTAGTCAGTGTGTGCCAGGCAGGGGTAGGGGGCAGAGGTTCCGTGCAGAGAGGCAGGTAGCCCCTGCACTAGGCCAGCATACCCAGACCACGTTAGTCAGTGTGTGCCAGGCAGGGGTAGGGGGCAGAGGGTCCGTGCAGAGAGGCAGGTAGCCCCTGCACTGTGCCAGCATTCCCAGACCACGTTAGTCAATGTGTGCCAGGCAGGGATAGGGGGCAGAGGGTCCGTGCAGAGAGGCAGGTAGCCCCTGCACTGTGCCAGCATTCCCAGACCACGTTAGTCAGTGTGTGCCAGGCAGGGATAGGGGACAGAGGGTCCGTGCAGAGAGGCAGGTAGCCCCTGCACTGTGTCAGCATACCCAGACCACGTTAGTCAGTGTGTGCCAGGCAGGGATAGGGGGCAGAGGGTCTGTGCAGAGAGGCAGGTAGCCCCTGCACTGTGCCAGCATTCCCAGACCACGTTAGGCAGTGTGTGCCAGGCAGGGGTAGGGGCAGAGGGTCCGTGCAGAGAGGCAGGTAGCCCCTGCACTGTGCCAGCATACCCAGACCACATTAGTCCGTGTGTGCCAGGCAGGGATAGGGGAAGAGGGTCCGTGCAGAGAGGCAGGTAGCCCCTGCACTGTGCCAGCATACCCAGACCACGTTAGTCAGTGTGTGCCAGGCAGGGGTAGGGGGCAGAGGGTCCGTGCAGAGAGGCAGGTAGCCTCTGCACTAGGCCAGCATACCCAGACCACGTTTGTCAGTGTGTGCCAGGCAGGGATAGGGGGCAGAGGGTCCGTGCAGAGAGGCAGGTAGCCCCTGCACTGTGCCAGCATACCCAGACCACGTTAGTCAGTGTGTGCCAGGCAGGGATAGGGGCAGAGGGTCCGTGCAGAGAAGCAGGTAGCCCCTGCACTGTGCCAGCATACCCAGACCACGTTAGTCAGTGTGTGCCAGGCAGGGATAAGGGACAGAGGGTCCGTGCAGAGAGGCAGGTAGCCTCTGCACTGTGCCAGCATACCCAGACCACGTTAGTCAGTGTGTGCCAGGCAGGGGTAGGGGGCAGAGGTTCCGTGCAGAGAGGCAGGTAGCCCCTGCACTGTGCCAGCATACCCAGACAACGTTAGTCAGTGTGTGCCAGGCAGGGATATTGGACAGAGGGTCCGTGCAGAGAGGCAGGTAGCCCATGCACTGTGCCAGCATTCCCAGACCACGTTAGTCAGTGTGTGCCAGGCAGGGGTAGGGGGCAGAGGGTCCGTGCAGAGAGGCAGGTAGCCTCAGCACTAGGCCAGCATTCCCAGACCACGTTAGTCAGTGTGTGCCAGGCAGGGGTAGGGGACAGAGGGTCCGTGCAGAGAGGCAGGTAGCCCCTGCACTGTGCCAGCATACCCTGACCACGTTAGTCAATGTGTGCCAGGCAGTGATAGGGGGCAGAGGGTCCGTGCAGAGAGGCAGGTAGCCCCTGCACTGTGCCAGCATTCCCAGACCCCGTTAGTCAGTGTGTGCCAGGCAGGGGTAGGGGGCAGAGGGTCCGTGCAGAGAGGCAGGTAGCCTCTGCACTGTGCCAGCATTCCCAGACCCCGTTAGTCAGTGTGTGCCAGGCAGGGAAAGGGGACAGGGGGTCCGTGCAGAGAGGCAGGTAGCCCCTGCACTAGGCCAGCATTCCCAGACCACGTTAGTCAGTGTGTGCCAGGCAGGGGTAGGGGGCAGAGGGTCCGTGCAGAGAGGCAGGTAGCCTCTGCACTAGGCCAGCATACCCAGACCACGTTTGTCAGTGTGTGCCAGGCAGGGATAGGGGGCAGAGGGTCCGTGCAGAGAGGCAGGTAGCCCCTGCACTGTGCCAGCATACCCAGACCACGTTAGTCAGTGTGTGCCAGGCAGGGATAGGGGCAGAGGGTCCGTGCAGAGAGGCAGGTAGCCCCTGCACTGTGCCAGCATACCCAGACCACGTTAGTCAGTGTGTGCCAGGCAGGGATAAGGGACAGAGGGTCCGTGCAGAGAGGCAGGTAGCCTCTGCACTGTGCCAGCATACCCAGACCACGTTAGTCAGTGTGTGCCAGGCAGGGGTAGGGGGCAGAGGTTCCGTGCAGAGAGGCAGGTAGCCCCTGCACTGTGCCAGCATACCCAGACAACGTTAGTCAGTGTGTGCCAGGCAGGGATATTGGACAGAGGGTCCGTGCAGAGAGGCAGGTAGCCCATGCACTGTGCCAGCATTCCCAGACCACGTTAGTCAGTGTGTGCCAGGCAGGGGTAGGGGGCAGAGGGTCCGTGCAGAGAGGCAGGTAGCCTCAGCACTAGGCCAGCATTCCCAGACCACGTTAGTCAGTGTGTGCCAGGCAGGGGTAGGGGACAGAGGGTCCGTGCAGAGAGGCAGGTAGCCCCTGCACTGTGCCAGCATACCCTGACCACGTTAGTCAATGTGTGCCAGGCAGTGATAGGGGGCAGAGGGTCCGTGCAGAGAGGCAGGTAGCCCCTGCACTGTGCCAGCATTCCCAGACCCCGTTAGTCAGTGTGTGCCAGGCAGGGGTAGGGGGCAGAGGGTCCGTGCAGAGAGGCAGGTAGCCTCTGCACTGTGCCAGCATTCCCAGACCCCGTTAGTCAGTGTGTGCCAGGCAGGGAAAGGGGACAGGGGGTCCGTGCAGAGAGGCAGGTAGCCCCTGCACTAGGCCAGCATTCCCAGACCACGTTAGTCAGTGTGTGCCAGGCAGGGATAGGGGGCAGAGGGTCCGTGCAGAGAGGCAGGTAGCCCGTGCACTGTGCCAGCATACCCTGACCACGTTAGTCAGTGTGTGCCAGGCAGGGGTAGGGGACAGAGGTTCCGTGCAGAGAGGCAGGTAGCCCCTGCACTGTGCCAGCATACCCAGACCACGTTAGTCAGTGTGCCAGGCAGGGATATTGGACAGAGGGTCCGTGCAGAGAGGCAGGTAGCCCCTGCACTGTACCAGCATTCCCAGACCACGTTAGTCAGTGTGTGCCAGGCAGGGGTAGGGGGCAGAGGGTCCGTGCAGAGAGGCAAGTAGCCCCTGCACTGTGCCAGCATTCCCAGACCACGTTAGTCAGTGTGTGCCAGGCAGGGATAGGGGGCAGGGGGTCCGTGCAGAGAGACAGGTAGCCTCTGCACTGTGCCAGCAAACCCAGACCACGTTAGTCAGTGTGTGCCAGGCAGGGGTAGGGGACAGAGGGTCCGTGCAGAGAGGCAGGTAGCCTCTGCACTGTGCCAGCATACCCAGACCACGTTAGTCAGTGTGTGCCAGGAAGGGGTAGGGGGCAGAGGGTCCGTGCAGAGAGGCAGGTAGCCCCTGCACTGTGCCAGCATTCTCAGACCACGTTAGTCAGTGTGTGCCAGGCAGGGGTAGGGGGCAGAGGTTCCGTGCAGAGAGGCAGGTAGCCCCTGCACTAGGCCAGCATACCCAGACCACGTTAGTCAGTGTGTGCCAGGCAGGGGTAGGGGGCAGAGGGTCCGTGCAGAGAGGCAGGTAGCCCCTGCACTGTGCCAGCATTCCCAGACCACGTTAGTCAGTGTGTGCCAGGCAGGGATAGGGGGCAGAGGGTCCGTGCAGAGAGGCAGGTAGCCCCTGCACTGTGCCAGCATTCCCAGACCACGTTAGTCAGTGTGTGCCAGGCAGGGATAGGGGACAGAGGGTCCGTGCAGAGAGGCAGGTAGCCCCTGCACTGTGCCAGCATACCCAGACCACGTTAGTCAATGTGTGCCAGGCAGGGATATGGGGCAGAGGGTCCGTGCAGAGAGGCAGGTAGCCCCTGCACTGTGTCAGCATACCCAGACCACGTTAGTCAGTGTGTGCCAGGCAGGGATAGGGGGCAGAGGGTCTGTGCAGAGAGGCAGGTAGCCCCTGCACTGTGCCAGCATACCCAGACCACGTTAGTCAGTGTGTGCCAGGCAGGGATAGGGGCAGAGGGTCCGTGCAGAGAGGCAGGTAGCCCCTGCACTGTGCCAGCATACCCAGACCACGTTAGTCAGTGTGTGCCAGGCAGGGATAAGGGACAGAGGGTCAGTGCAGAGAGGCAGGTAGCCTCTGCACTGTGCCAGCATACCCAGACCACGTTAGTCAGTGTGTGCCAGGCAGGGGTAGGGGGCAGAGGTTCCGTGCAGAGAGGCAGGTAGCCCCTGCACTGTGCCAGCATACCCAGACAACGTTAGTCAGTGTGTGCCAGGCAGGGATATTGGACAGAGGGTCCGTGCAGAGAGGCAGGTAGCCCCTGCACTGTGCCAGCATTCCCAGACCACGTTAGTCAGTGTGTGCCAGGCAGGGGTAGGGGGCAGAGGGTCCGTGCAGAGAGGCAGGTAGCCCCTGCACTGTGCCAGCATACCCTGACCACGTTAGTCAGTGTGTGCCAGGCAGTGATAGGGGGCAGAGGGTCCGTGCAGAGAGGCAGGTAGCCCCTGCACTAGGCCAGCATACCCAGACCACGTTAGTCAGTGTGTGCCAGGCAGGGGTAGGGGACAGAGTGTCCGTGCAGAGAGGCAGGTAGCCCCTGCACTGTGCCAGCATTCCCAGACCCCGTTAGTCAGTGTGTGCCAGGCAGGGGTAGGGGGCAGAGGGTCCGTGCAGAGAGGCAGGTAGCCTCTGCACTGTGCCAGCATTCCCAGACCCCGTTAGTCAGTGTGTGCCAGGCAGGGAAAGGGGACAGGGGGTCCGTGCAGAGAGGCAGGTAGCCCCTGCACTAGGCCAGCATTCCCAGACCACGTTAGTCAGTGTGTGCCAGGCAGGGGTAGGGGACAGAGGTTCCGTGCAGAGAGGCAGGTAGCCCCTGCACTGTGCCAGCATACCCAGACCACGTTAGTCAGTGTGCCAGGCAGGGATATTGGACAGAGGGTCCGTGCAGAGAGGCAGGTAGCCCCTGCACTGTACCAGCATTCCCAGACCACGTTAGTCAGTGTGTGCCAGGCAGGGGTAGGGGGCAGAGGGTCCGTGCAGAGAGGCAAGTAGCCCCTGCACTGTGCCAGCATTCCCAGACCACGTTAGTCAGTGTGTGCCAGGCAGGGATAGGGGGCAGGGGGTCCGTGCAGAGAGACAGGTAGCCTCTGCACTGTGCCAGCAAACCCAGACCACGTTAGTCAGTGTGTGCCAGGCAGGGGTAGGGGACAGAGGGTCCGTGCAGAGAGGCAGGTAGCCCCTGCACTGTGCCAGCATTCCCAGACCACGTTAGTCAGTGTGTGCCAGGCAGGGGTAGGGGCAGAGTGTCCGTGCAGAGAGGCAGGTAGCCCCTGCACTAGGCCAGCATACCCAGACCACGTTAGTCAGTGTGTGCAAGGCAGGGATAGGGGGCAGAGGGTCCGTGCAGAGAGGCAGGTAGCCCCTGCACTGTGCCAGCATTCCCAGACCACGTTAGTCAGTGTGTGCCAGGCAGGGATAGGGGGCAGAGGGTCCGTGCAGAGAGGCAGGTAGCCCCTGCACTAGGCCAGCATACCCAGACCACGTTAGTCAGTGTGTGCCAGGCAGGGGTAGGGGACAGAGTGTCCGTGCAGAGAGGCAGGTAGCCCCTGCACTGTGCCAGCATTCCCAGACCCCGTTAGTCAGTGTGTGCCAGGCAGGGGTAGGGGGCAGAGGGTCCGTGCAGAGAGGCAGGTAGCCTCTGCACTGTGCCAGCATTCCCAGACCCCGTTAGTCAGTGTGTGCCAGGCAGGGGTAGGGGGCAGAGGGTCCGTGCAGAGAGGCAGGTAGCCCCTGCACTGTGCCAGCATTCCCAGACCACGTTAGTCAGTGTGTGCCAGGCAGGGATAGGGGGCAGAGGGTCCGTGCAGAGAGGCAGGTAGCCCCTGCACTGTGCCAGCATTCCCAGACCACGTTAGTCAGTGTGTGCCAGGCAGGGATAGGGGACAGAGGGTCCGTGCAGAGAGGCAGGTAGCCCCTGCACTGTGCCAGCATACCCAGACCACGTTAGTCAATGTGTGCCAGGCAGGGATATGGGGCAGAGGGTCCGTGCAGAGAGGCAGGTAGCCCCTGCACTGTGTCAGCATACCCAGACCACGTTAGTCAGTGTGTGCCAGGCAGGGATAGGGGGCAGAGGGTCTGTGCAGAGAGGCAGGTAGCCCCTGCACTGTGCCAGCATACCCAGACCACGTTAGTCAGTGTGTGCCAGGCAGGGATAGGGGCAGAGGGTCCGTGCAGAGAGGCAGGTAGCCCCTGCACTGTGCCAGCATACCCAGACCACGTTAGTCAGTGTGTGCCAGGCAGGGATAAGGGACAGAGGGTCAGTGCAGAGAGGCAGGTAGCCTCTGCACTGTGCCAGCATACCCAGACCACGTTAGTCAGTGTGTGCCAGGCAGGGGTAGGGGGCAGAGGTTCCGTGCAGAGAGGCAGGTAGCCCCTGCACTGTGCCAGCATACCCAGACAACGTTAGTCAGTGTGTGCCAGGCAGGGATATTGGACAGAGGGTCCGTGCAGAGAGGCAGGTAGCCCCTGCACTGTGCCAGCATTCCCAGACCACGTTAGTCAGTGTGTGCCAGGCAGGGGTAGGGGGCAGAGGGTCCGTGCAGAGAGGCAGGTAGCCCCTGCACTGTGCCAGCATACCCTGACCACGTTAGTCAGTGTGTGCCAGGCAGTGATAGGGGGCAGAGGGTCCGTGCAGAGAGGCAGGTAGCCCCTGCACTAGGCCAGCATACCCAGACCACGTTAGTCAGTGTGTGCCAGGCAGGGGTAGGGGACAGAGTGTCCGTGCAGAGAGGCAGGTAGCCCCTGCACTGTGCCAGCATTCCCAGACCCCGTTAGTCAGTGTGTGCCAGGCAGGGGTAGGGGGCAGAGGGTCCGTGCAGAGAGGCAGGTAGCCTCTGCACTGTGCCAGCATTCCCAGACCCCGTTAGTCAGTGTGTGCCAGGCAGGGAAAGGGGACAGGGGGTCCGTGCAGAGAGGCAGGTAGCCCCTGCACTAGGCCAGCATTCCCAGACCACGTTAGTCAGTGTGTGCCAGGCAGGGGTAGGGGACAGAGGTTCCGTGCAGAGAGGCAGGTAGCCCCTGCACTGTGCCAGCATACCCAGACCACGTTAGTCAGTGTGCCAGGCAGGGATATTGGACAGAGGGTCCGTGCAGAGAGGCAGGTAGCCCCTGCACTGTACCAGCATTCCCAGACCACGTTAGTCAGTGTGTGCCAGGCAGGGGTAGGGGGCAGAGGGTCCGTGCAGAGAGGCAAGTAGCCCCTGCACTGTGCCAGCATTCCCAGACCACGTTAGTCAGTGTGTGCCAGGCAGGGATAGGGGGCAGGGGGTCCGTGCAGAGAGACAGGTAGCCTCTGCACTGTGCCAGCAAACCCAGACCACGTTAGTCAGTGTGTGCCAGGCAGGGGTAGGGGACAGAGGGTCCGTGCAGAGAGGCAGGTAGCCCCTGCACTGTGCCAGCATTCCCAGACCACGTTAGTCAGTGTGTGCCAGGCAGGGGTAGGGGCAGAGTGTCCGTGCAGAGAGGCAGGTAGCCCCTGCACTAGGCCAGCATACCCAGACCACGTTAGTCAGTGTGTGCAAGGCAGGGATAGGGGGCAGAGGGTCCGTGCAGAGAGGCAGGTAGCCCCTGCACTGTGCCAGCATTCCCAGACCACGTTAGTCAGTGTGTGCCAGGCAGGGATAGGGGGCAGAGGGTCCGTGCAGAGAGGCAGGTAGCCCCTGCACTAGGCCAGCATACCCAGACCACGTTAGTCAGTGTGTGCCAGGCAGGGATAGGGGACAGAGGGTCCGTGCAGAGAGGCAGGTAGCCCCTGCACTGTGCCAGCATACCCAGACCACGTTAGGCAGTGTGCCAGGCAGGGATATTGGACAGAGGGTCCGTGCAGAGAGGCAGGTAGCCCCTGCACTGTACCAGCATTCCCAGACCACGTTAGTCAGTGTGTGCCAGGCAGGGGTAGGGGGCAGAGGGTCCGTGCAGAGAGGCAAGTAGCCCCTGCACTGTGCCAGCATTGCCAGACCACGTTAGTCAGTGTGTGCCAGGCAGGGATAGGGGGCAGGGGGTCCGTGCAGAGAGACAGGTAGCCTCTGCACTGTGCCAGCAAACCCAGACCACGTTAGTCAGTGTGTGCCAGGCAGGGGTAGGGGACAGAGGGTCCGTGCAGAGAGGCAGGTAGCCCCTGCACTGTGCCAGCATTCCCAGACCACGTTAGTCAGTGTGTGCCAGGCAGGGGTAGGGGCAGAGTGTCCGTGCAGAGAGGCAGGTAGCCCCTGCACTAGGCCAGCATACCCAGACCACGTTAGTCAGTGTGTGCAAGGCAGGGATAGGGGGCAGAGGGTCCGTGCAGAGAGGCAGGTAGCCCCTGCACTGTGCCAGCATTCCCAGACCACGTTAGTCAGTGTGTGCCAGGCAGGGATAGGGGGCAGAGGGTCCGTGCAGAGAGGCAGGTAGCCCCTGCACTAGGCCAGCATACCCAGACCACGTTAGTCAGTGTGTGCCAGGCAGGGATAGGGGACAGAGGGTCCGTGCAGAGAGGCAGGTAGCCCCTGCACTGTGCCAGCATACCCAGACCACGTTAGTCAGTGTGTGCCAGGCAGGGATAGGGGGCAGAGGGTCCGTGCAGAGAGGCAGGTAGCCCCTGCACTGTGCCAGCATACCCAGACCACGTTAGGCAGTGTGTGCCAGGCAGGGATAGGGGGCAGAGGGTCTGTGCAGAGAGGCAGGTAGCCCCTGCACTAGGCCAGCATACCCAGACCACGTTAGTCAGTGTGTGCCAGGCAGGGATAGGGGACAGAGGGTCCGTGCAGAGAGGCAGGTAGCCCCTGCACTGTGCCAGCATACCCAGACCACGTTAGTCAGTGTGTGCCAGGCAGGGGTAGGGGGCAGAGGGTCTGTGCAGAGAGGCAGGTAGCCCCTGCACTGTGCCAGCATACCCAGACCACGTTAGTCAGTGTGTGCCAGGCAGGGATAGGGGACAGAGGGCCGTGCAGAGAGGCAGGTAGCCCCTGCACTAGGCCAGCATACTCAGACCACGTTAGTCAGTGTGTGCCAGGCAGGGATAGGGGACAGAGGGTCCGTGCAGAGAGGCAGGTAGCCCCTGCACTGTGCCAGCATACCCAGACCACGTTAGTCAGTGTGTGCCAGGCAGGGATAGGGGGCAGAGGGTCCGTGCAGAGAGGCAGGTAGCCCCTGCACTGTGCCAGCATACCCAGACCACGTTAGTCAGTGTGTGCCAGGCAGGGGTAGGGGACAGAAGGTCCGTGCAGAGAGGCAGGTAGCCCCTGCACTGTGCCAGCGTACCCAGACCACGTTAGTCAGTGTGTGCCAGGCAGGGATAGGGGGCAGAGGGTCTGTGCAGAGAGGCAGGTAGCCCCTGCACTGTGCCAGCATACCCAGACCACGTTAGTCAGTGTGTGCCAGGCAGGGATAGGGGACAGAGGGCCGTGCAGAGAGGCAGGTAGCCCCTGCACTAGGCCAGCATACCCAGACCACGTTAGTCAGTGTGTGCCAGGCAGGGATAGGGGACAGAGGGTCCGTGCAGAGAGGCAGGTAGCCCCTGCACTGTGCCAGCATGCCCAGACCACGTTAGTCAGTGTGTGCCAGGCAGGGATAGGGGGCAGAGGGTCCGTGCAGAGAGGCAGGTAGCCCCTGCACTGTGCCAGCATACCCAGACCACGTTAGGCAGTGTGTGCCAGGCAGGGATAGGGGGCAGAGGGTTCCGTGCAGAGAGGCAAGTAGCCCCTGCACTGTGCCAGCATTCCCAGACCACGTTAGTCAGTGTGCGCCAGGCAGGGATAGGGGGCAGAGGGTCCGTGCAGAGAGGCAGGTAGCCTCTGCATTAGGCCAGCATACCCAGACCACGTTAGTCAGTGTGTGCCAGGCATGGATAGGGGGCAGAGGGTCCGTGCAGAGAGGCAGGTAGCCCCTGCACTAGGCAGCATACCCAGACCACGTTTGTCAGTGTGTGCCAGGCAGGGATAGGGGGCAGAGGGTCCGTGCAGAGAGGCAGGTAGCCCCTGCACTGTGCCAGCATACCCAGACCACGTTAGTCAGTTTGTGCCAGGCAGGGGTAGGGGCAGAGTGTCCGTGCAAAGAGGCAGGTAGCCCCTGCACTGTGCCAGCATACCCAGACCACGTTAGTCAGTGTGTGCCAGGCAGGGGTAGGGGCCAGAGGGTCCGTGCAGGGGGGCAGGTAGCCCCTGCACTGTGCCAGCATACCCAGATCACGTTAGTCAGTGTGTGCCAGGCAGGGATAGGGGACAGAGGGTCCGTGCAGAGAGGCAGGTAGCCCCTGCACTGTGCCAGCATACCCAGACCACGTTAGTCAGTGTCTGCCAGGCAGGGATAGGGGGCAGAGGGTCCGTGCAGAGAGGCAGGTAGCCCCTGCACTAGGCCAGCATTCCCAGACCACGTTAGTCAGTGTGTGCCAGGCAAGGATTGGGGCAGAGGGTCCGTGCAGAGAGGCAGGTAGCCCCTGCACTGTGCCAGCATACCCAGACCACGTTAGTCAGTGTGTGCAAGGCAGGGATAGGGGGCAGAGGGTCCGTGCAGAGAGGCAGGTAGCCCCTGCACTGTGCCAGCATACCCAGACCACGTTAGTCAGTGTGTGCCAGGCAGGGATAGGGGACAGAGGGTCCGTGCAGAGAGGCAGGTAGCCCCTGCACTGTGCCAGCATACCCAGACCACGTTAGTCAGTGTGTGCAAGGCAGGGATAGGGGGCAGAGGGTCCGTGCAGAGAGGCAGGTAGCCCCTGCACTGTGCCAGCATACCAAGACCACGTTAGTCAGTGTGTGCCAGTCAGGGATAGGGGGCAGAGGGTCCGAGCAGAGAGACAGGTAGCCCCTGCACTGTGCCAGCATACCCAGACCACGTTAGGCAGTGTGCCAGGCAGGGGTAGGGGGCAGAGGGTCCGTGCAGAGGGGCAGGTATCCCCTGCACTAGGCCAGCATACCCAGACCACGTTAGTCAGTGTGTGCCAGGCAGGGATAGGGGGCAGAGGGTCCGTGCAGAGAGGCAGGTAGCCCCTGCACTGTGCCAGCATACCCAGACCACGTTAGTCAGTGTGCGCCAGGCAGGGATAGGGGGCAGAGGGTCCGTGCAGAGAGGCAGGTAGCCCCTGCACTGTGCCAGCATACCCAGACCACGTTAGTCAGTGTGTGCCAGGCAGGGATAGGGGACAGGGGGTCCGTGCAGAGAGGCAGGTAGCCTCTGCACTGTGCCAGCATACCCTGACCACGTTAGTCAGTGTGTGCCAGGCAGGGATAGGGGACAGGGGGTCCGTGCAGGGGGGCAGGTAGCCTATGCACTAGGCCAGCATACTCCTTAGGCCCCAGATAGGCCCTAAGCCATTGTATGAGTTGTAGTTGCTCCAGGGACAGGCCCTAGATAGGGAACGGGTCCCCTTAGCACTGCAGGACAGTTAGGGACACAGCGGGCGCTGCAATCCCTGAGGAGAGGTCTGGCACCAGGCCTCACCAAAGTGAGAGACATTATCTGGGTGGGATCACCCCTGACGGACGTCGCGGAGGAGCGGGGATCAGCAGCTCCTTTTTGAAGTCTCTGTGGACCGGGTGCTGGAGCTCCCAGCAGGTCCAGTCTGTAAAGTGCACCGACATACCGGTACAACACCGGCGCTGATCACGCCTATAAGGGGGTTTCTTATGGACACTGCTGGGCTAAGTGGCCAAGGGACTACGCATTACTGTGGACACGGTGTGGGGCAAACGGTGCTGGGAGATTACAGTTTGGGGAAAGGCCCTGCGAGGCGTGGGGCAGTTGTGGATACAATTACTACAGTGTAGGGTGAGAGTTATACTATTCATATTCTATATCGTTACAGTAAAGGTTCCGCTATTTTATCCCTGTGTGTGTTTAATTATTGGGTCCTGTGAGGGGCGCTTCCGCTCTGCTGGGATCCCTCACAGGTGGTGGCACTGCACCATAGTAAGTATATACCCCAGGCTCAGGCTCCTGGAGCCTACAGGTATAAGGGCAGCACTTGTAGCTTCCTGTGTTCTGGAGGAAACAGGGCTACATTTGGAGGCGCTGCTGAGATTCAGACCTGGGGTGCCCAAATCAGTATAAATTATGTCCTACTCACTAGTATCCTCACCTTCGCGCCAGGAGGTGTATGACTGGGCCTTGGCGATGCAAGTGCCACCTATCCGAGCGCTCACTGTGGGGCAAGTACCCATTGACGCCCTCTCTTATGAGATCCACAATGCCCTAAGAGAGCATATCCACATACAGGGTGATGTAAAAGTCCTGGATCGCCGCACAGACGCTGGTGGAGTGTGGTGCTCTGTGTTAATGAGTGTACGGCGAGACATAACAGAAGAAGAAAAGCCGTCCAGTTTATGGGTTCAGGAAGCCAAAGGTTCCCGTTGTCCCGTTATCTACCCCGAAATGCCCGTAAAAATAGAGCCCAGCAGTTCTCACACGGATTTAACAATGGTCACTACGAGACTGTCCCCCTCTCCTCCTGAGAGTTTCTGTGGGGACGACTTCAGTGGCCTAGCTTGTTCCAGTCCGCGGTTAAGCGTAGATAGCCATGTTCCAATAGAATGGAAGATGTACAACTGCTAGCCACGGCCATACTGCAGTTGGGTGGGTCCAAGCCAGAATCCCCACACCCACAGCCGTATCGCAAACTAAAGATCTTTTCGGGGGTCAAGCATACTCCTACCGGCGAGGAGGCGTTCGAAGTCTGGAAGGAATATACGTCACAGGTCCTGGAAGAATGGACCTGTCCTGATGCTGTAAAGAGACAGAGAATAATGGAATGTCTAAGGCCTCCCGCTTCCACCACGATAAAGATGTACAAGGACCAGCATGAGGAGGTTACGGCTCAACAGATGATGGATTCCCTTATTTGGGCCTACGGAAGGGAAGATGACGTGAGTGAGCTATGGACTAAATATCTATCTATCTGCACTGTGCCAGCATTCCCAGACCACGTTAGGCAGTGTGTGCCAGGCAGGGGTAGGGGACAGGGGGTCCGTGCAGAGAGGCAGGTAGCCCCTGCACTGTGCCAGCATACCCAGACCACGTTAGTCAGTGTTTGCCAGGCAGGGGTAGGGGACAGGGGGTCCGTGCAGAGAGGCAGGTAGCCCCTGCACTGTGCCAGCATACCCAGACCACGTTAGTCAGTGTGTGCCAGGCAGGGATAGGGGACAGAGGGTCCGTGCAGAGAGGCAGGTAGCCCCTGCACTGTGCCAGCATTCCCAGACCACGTTAGTCAGTGTGTGCCAGACAGGGATAGGGGACAAAGGGTCCGTGCAGAGAGGCAGGTAGCCCCTGCACTGTGCCAGCATTCCCAGACCACGTTAGAATGGACCTGTCCTGATGCTGTAAAGAGACAGAGAATAATGGAATGTCTAAGGCCTCCCGCTTCCACCACGATAAAGATGTACAAGGACCAGCATGAGGAGGTTACGGCTCAACAGATGATGGATTCCCTTATTCGGGCCTACGGAAGGGAAGATGACGTGAGTGAGCTATGGACTAAATACTACAACCTCCGCCAGAAAGAGGGAGAAGATCTATCCGATTTTATACAGCGAATCCAATTGGTCTTGTGGGATCTACGTTCCCGTCAGGTCATTAATGCATCAGCAGTAAATGAGTATCGACGCACTCAATTTCTGCGGGGAGCCATACCCACCCATCATATCATGGTCATGATTAGACGCTCTCTGTTGAAAGGGGAACCCCCTATGCTAGAAGATCTACTGGATGAAGTGAAAGTTTATGAGGCCTACACTAGGTTACATACCCCCAAGAAGACCAAAGACTCTCGCAAGGAAGAGGCCAAGGAGGTAACCAGCCCAAAAGCCACAGGGGATACTACGGCAAAAGAAGCTCCTTCAGCTGTGAGTCCTAGGACAACGCCTCGGTCCCCCAGCAGGCCAAGACAATTCGTCAAAAGGCATTGCTACCACTGTGGTCGAGCCGGCCATATTGCTAGGGATTGTCAGAAACGTCAAAAATCCCCCACAAGGGCCAAGTCCCTCACGGTCCAAGCACAATAAACCCTCACTACTTTCCCAGCCTTACCCGAGGAGGGTGGAGGAGAATCAGAGGTCATCACGGAAGATAAGCCACTCCCAGATGCCTACAGCCGGGTAGGACCCACCGCTATCATACTGTAAGAGTCGTCGTGGAAGGAGTCTACTCCTCAGCTCTACTGGACACCGTGTCTCAGGTGACTATCATCTACAGGCCGTTTTATGACCAACACCTTAGTCATCTTCCCTTGCAATCGGCGGAAAAGATGAAGTTGTGGGGTCTGAGTAAAGATGATTACCCCATCGACGGGATAGTGGCAGTTAAGGTGGACATCCTGCAGTTGAACACTAACCGGTCGCACCCCATGGCGGTGGAAGCCCTGGTCTGCCCCGAGGCACGAGAACATCCCAGCGCACCCATCATATTGGGCACGAACGCGGACATATTGAGATCTGTGATTCGCTCTTATCTTCACGAAGCAGGTGAGCTACCTTTGTCATCCCTGAAGATATCCCCCGGCCTAAGGGATGAATGCTATAGGGTAGCGTCTCAAGAAGAGTATGGTGAAATCTTTAACCAAGAATGAGGATTAGTAGAGATTCCACCAGGGGGGGTGAGACACGAGACGGCGATGGTCAAGTATTACGGTCGCAATCAAGCTGATAGATACTTTTCGCTAGAGACCCTCTCCGAGTCTTTGCTTCATTGGGTTACAGAATGAAGCCCGAAGTACGTGAGTGGACGTCAGACATCCCCACGAGAATTACGGTATCTATTCAAAATACTTCCTTGCACCCGTTACCGTAGGACAATGGCTGGCCAGGATCTATCATGTGGATCCCGTGTGGGGGAAGAGCCAGAAGAGCCAGAAGAGCGGCCGTTCCACTTCGGGAAGTCTCCACTGTCGGAAGAATGAAAGGCGAGGCTTTGTGCTTTGTGCTCAGTTGGGAGAACGACTAGTGAGATGGACGTGGGATGCAGCAGAAACGCTCAGCACACGATTCGTCTGTATGATGACACCCCCTTTCGGGAAAGGTCCAGACGTATGGCTCCCCGAGATGTGGAGGACGTGCGGGGTGTCCTGAACGAAATGGAGACGGCCAGTATAGTGACCGAATCTCGAAGTCCCTACGCCTCGCCGATAGTGGTGGTACGGAAGAAGAATGGGTTTGTCCGCCTGTTCTAGGATTATCGAACATTGAACAGACGTACTATACCTGACCAGTATACGCTACTGCGCTCTCTGTGCTACTCCCGCACACACACACACAGTATACACACGTATACACACACACAGCTGTGGCACTGCTCCCTCTACTACTCCCACACACACCGCTGTGGCACTGCTTCCTCACACACACACACAGTATACACACGTATACACACACACAGCTGTGGCACTGCATCCTCTGCTACTCCCGCACACACAGCTGTGGCACTGCTTCCTCACACACACACACAGTATACACACGTATACACACACACAGCTGTGGCACTGCTCTCTCTGCTACTCCCGCACACACACAGCTGTGGCACTGCTCCCTCTGCTACTCCCGCACACACAGTATACACACGTATACACACACACAGCTGTGGCACTGCTCCCTCTGCTACTCCCGCACACACAGTATACACACGTATACACACACACAGCTGTGGCACTGCATCCTCTGCTACTCCCGCACACACAGCTGTGGCACTGCTTCCTCACACACACACACAGTATACACACGTATACACACACACAGCTGTGGCACTGCTCCCTCTGCTACTCCCACACACACCGCTGTGGCACTGCTTCCTCACACACACACACACAGTATACACACGTATACACACACACAGCTGTGGCACTGCTCCCTCTGCTACTCCCGCACACACACCGCTGTGACACTGCTCCCTCTGCTATTCCCGTATACACACCGCTGTGACACTGCTCCCTCTGCTATTCCCGTATACACACAGCTGTGGCACTGCTCCCTCTGCTACTCCCGCACACACA
>NC_134494.1:1460000-1508225 GCF_040206685.1 Ascaphus truei
AATGTTGGGAAATACCATTCACAATTAATCCCTTTATGACACTCCTTCTGTGCTCCAGGAAACGGGTGCAGAGAGGCCTTGTGGTGCGTCCAATATAACGTAACCCGCATCCACACTGGATGCAGTACACCACAAAAGTACTGCGGCAGTTGATGAAGTTCCTAACCTGATATACTCTATCTCTAAGTGGAAAACTGAACTCAATTCCTGTTCTAAGATGTTTACAGGTGATGCACCTACCTCGTCCACATTTATGGTTACCTTTAAGGCTATTCTCAACCAACTTATTGGAAACTTTATCTGATTTTAATTTGGTAGGTGCTATAATACTCTTCATATTTCTAGCCTTTCTGTAAACTATCGATGCCCGCTCAGGAAGAATGCCTTTTAAATGAGGATCACATCTAAGAATTCCCCAGTGATTGCTCACTATCTTCTGGATAGCTTTATGTGACTGATTGTAAGTTGTGATGAATCTCAAACTGGATTTCACATTTTTCTCCAAGATCACTGGTGAATCATATCTCAATCGAGATGTGACCTGCCTATTCTTTGATGCAAGCAGCATTTTGGATCTATCAAGGGAATTAACTTTCCTAAAAGACTCAGAAACTAATCTGTTGTCATAACCTTTTTGTATAAATATGAGGCTGAGTTGTTCAGACTGCTGGACAAAATCAATATCTCTGGAGCAGTTTCTCTTGATTCTATGAAACTGCCCCAGAGGAATATTGTGTAGCCACTGCTTTCGATGGTTGCTGGACGCATGAACATAATTGTTAACAGAGACTTCTTTGAAATGTGTGGATGTAATGATATTGAGATTTTCATCTGTGGTGAGTAGTAGATCCAAAAATACTATGGAGGTGGCGTCTACAGTGAATGTAAATTTCAATCCCAAAGGATTGTCATCCAATGATTTAAGAATATCTAATAATTGCGCCTCCTCACCATCCCAGATGAAAATCATATCATCTATGAAACGGCCATAGTAAACGAGGCCCGCTCCAAGATCTTTATTTTGCCACACAAATCTCTCCTCCCAAAATCCCATGAAGAGATTTGCGTAGCTGGGAGCGAACCTCGTACCCATAGCCGTTCCACAGATCTGTAAATGAAAAACCTCCTCAAACAAAAAATAATTGTGATTTAAAATAAATCTAACACAATCCAAAATAAATAACTTATGTTTCCTTGGGATGCACAAATCCCTGTCAAGCCAGTATTTTAATGCTTCAATTCCCATGGTGTGGTCAATGCAGGTATATAATGAGGCCACATCACATGTGGCCCACAAGTAGGTGGATTTCCATTTAATGCCTGAGGTGGCCTCGATGACATGGAGCGTGTCCCTAATATGTGACCTGAGCTGAGCTACATAAGGTTGAAGGTGATAATCCACATATTGGGACAAGCTCGACGTCATCGACTCCACCCCAGACACAATGGGCCTGCCAGGGGGATTGACTAGGGATTTGTGCACCTTAGGCAATTGATAAAATATGGGGGTGCGAGGATGAGGATTAAATAAAAATTTGAACTCTGTTTTAGAAATAATATCCTGGATGAGTGCTGTAGAAAGAAGCTCTTTTAATTCAATTTGATAACCCTGTACCGGATCAGACTCAAGTGTAACATAGGAGGCTTGGTCACCCAGGAGTCTGCGTGCCTCTAAGAGATATGCAGAAGTGTCCTGGATGACCACTCCTCCTCCCTTGTCAGCCTGCCTAATGACAATAAGGGGATTGTCTTTAAGTTGTTTCAATGCATCCTGTTCACCTTGACTCAGATTTTTATTTATTTTAGGTTTCTTACAGCATAATGCCTCAAAGTCCTGCAGTACTAAACTATAAAAGGCTTCAATGAATCCTCCCTTCGACTGGTAGGGGAAAAAAATCGATTTGGGTCTGAAAGGTGAATGTATGATTTTTAAATCATTCTCCACTATATCAAAATCAGAAATAATAAAGAGGCGGATCTATTTAATACACAGGATCATGTTTATTTAGAAGTCCTCTCTTCGCTGTTGGGGGAATCAGAAGGTATTTTGAATGCTTCGCAGGATGGCATTGACGTTTTGAATTTGTCCATGCATCCTGAGAGCAATTTTGATTTGGAGAATGATTTAAAAATCATACATTCACCTTTCAGACCCAAATCGATTTTTTCCCCTACCAGTCGAAGGGAGGATTCATTGAAGCCTTTTATAGTTTAGTACTGCAGGACTTTGAGGCATTATGCTGTAAGAAACCTAAAATAAATAAAAATCTGAGTCAAGGTGAACAGGACGCATTGAAACAACTTAAAGACAATCCCCTTATTGTCATTAGGCAGGCTGACAAGGGAGGAGGAGTGGTCATCTAGGACACTTCTGCGTATCTCTTAGAGGCACGCAGACTCCTGGGTGACCAAGCCTCCTATGTTACACTTGAGTCTGATCTGGTACAGGGTTATCAAATTGAATTAAAAGAGCTTCTTTCTACAGCACTCATCCAGGATATTATTTCTAAAACAGAGTTCAAATTTTTATTTAATCCTCATCGTCGCACCCCCATATTTTATCATTTGCCTAAGGTGCACAAATCCCTAGTCAATCCCCCTGGCAGGCCCATTGTGTCTGGGGTGGAGTCGATGACGTCGAGCTTGTCCCAATATGTGGATTATCACCTTCAACCTTATGTAGCTCAGCTCAGGTCACATATTAGGGACACGCTCCATGTCATCGAGGCCACCTCAGGCATTAAATGGAAATCCACCTACCTGTGGGCCACATGTGATGTGGCCTCATTATATACCTGCATTGACCACACCATGGGAATTGAAGCATTAAAATACTGGCTTGACAGGGATTTGTGCATCCCAAGGAAACATAAGTTATTTATTTTGGATTGTGTTAGATTTATTTTAAATCACAATTATTTTTTGTTTGAGGAGGTTTTTCATTTACAGATCTGTGGAACGGCTATGGGTACGAGGTTCGCTCCCAGCTACGCAAATCTCTTCATGGGATTTTGGGAGGAGAGATTTGTGTGGCAAAATAAAGATCTTGGAGCGGGCCTCGTTTACTATGGCCGTTTCATAGATGATATGATTTTCATCTGGGATGGTGAGGAGGCGCAATTATTAGATATTCTTAAATCATTGGATGACAATCCTTTGGGATTGAAATTTACATTCACTGTAGACGCCACCTCCATAGTATTTTTGGATCTACTACTCACCACAGATGAAAATCTCAATATCATTACATCCACACATTTCAAAGAAGTCTCTGTTAACAATTATGTTCATGCGTCCAGCAACCATCGAAAGCAGTGGCTACACAATATTCCTCTGGGGCAGTTTCATAGAATCAAGAGAAACTGCTCCAGAGATATTGATTTTGTCCAGCAGTCTGAACAACTCAGCCTCATATTTATACAAAAAGGTTATGACAACAGATTAGTTTCTGAGTCTTTTAGGAAAGTTAATTCCCTTGATAGATCCAAAATGCTGCTTGCATCAAAGAATAGGCAGGTCACATCTCGATTGAGATATGATTCACCAGTGATCTCGGAGAAAAATGTGAAATCCAGTTTGAGATTCATCACAACTTACAATCAGTCACATAAAGCTATCCAGAAGATAGTGAGCAATCACTGGGGAATTCTTAGATGTGATCCTCATTTAAAAGGCATTCTTCCTGAGCGGGCATCGATAGTTTACAGAAAGGCTAGAAATATGAAGAGTATTATAGCACCTACCAAATTAAAATCAGATAAAGTTTCCAATAAGTTGGTTGAGAATAGCCTTAAAGGTAACCATAAATGTGGACGAGGTAGGTGCATCACCTGTAAACATCTTAGAACAGGAATTGAGTTCAGTTTTCCACTTAGAGATAGAGTATATCAGGTTAGGAACTTCATCAACTGCCGCAGTACTTTTGTGGTGTACTGCATCCAGTGTGGATGCGGGTTACGTTATATTGGACGCACCACAAGGCCTCTCTGCACCCGTTTCCTGGAGCACAGAAGGAGTGTCATAAAGGGATTAATTGTGAATGGTATTTCCCAACATTACAAAATTCACCATAACCAGGACCCGAAATGTATGACAATAATGGGCTTGGAATACATCTCTCCCTGTGCTCTAGGAGGCGATCGGTTCAAGATCTTGTGCAGACAGGAGACTTATTGGATCCACCAGTTAGGGACACTTACCCCTGGTGGACTCAATGAGTGTCTGGATGCTAGTACTCTAGTCTGATCTCCTGCCAGCTTGGACTCTCGTCGCTCTAACTGTGGAAGTAAGTAAACAGCTCTCCCCTCGGCCCTCTTTTTCCCCCACTCCCACATCCCCAATAGCTTTCCCTGGCAATATCCCTCCCAATTCACATATGTCCATCACATCCCCCCACCACCCACCGTCCCATATCTGCCCCTTTCCCTTCCCTTCACAGTATCCCATTCAACCATCACATCCTTCCCCATTCCCGGCTCTTAGAGTAATTACTGAGTGCACAATTAATTATATAACATTTATTTTAAATTTAAATCACATTTGGATATTATTATCAACACAGTATTTATTAAGAATGATACACATACATATATAAATATAGAGGACATTTCCCAGGAATAATAGAATATATTAAATTAATCTGTTCATTATTCAACATATATAAGAAGATAGTTTTGGTATATTTCACACACCCATCCTTATAACTCTTTCTCTCTCCCATATACACCCCTTAGACTCCTTGTTCCTTGATGGAATAACACATTGTCAACTATTAACACTTTTGTTATATGTTTATTAGTACAATGCAATGTTTAATTTCAATCTATATGTTTCATATAAGGAATATATTGTTATTTCATTTTTTATATGTAGTAATCATTTAACCAAATAGGGTATTTTTATTAGAGTTAGATGTATTTTGTCTGTCAGTTTACTGATCCCAACATATGAATTACATCCATTTTTATTTTATTTTTAGAGTGCAATGTAGTTTTAACTATGTAATTTTATGTGTTTTTTATATATGAATTAAGTGATCTAGATCCTCCCATAGTAAGTGTTTATCTTCATACATTATGGTTCTAAATTTGCCTCTTTTGCTGTCAGTCATCTGTAGTATCCATTCAATTGAGCAGCAACCTAATAGCAAATTAAGGGTTAAACATCCCATTGCGATTAATCATTAATCACTGGACTGGCTGTATAAAAGGGCAGGACTTTTACCCATGATTCATCAGCCCTTTGAGAAAGTCGCCGATTGGTGACGAAACGCGTCAGGGACACTGAGAAGCGCGATTACGTCACGAAGACGCTGCGCACGCGCACGAGGCCATACCAAGCGCGGGAAGATTACAGCGGCCATTCGGAGTGGAGAGCTGAATTTGAACAGCATACAGACGGTATAACGGCGTCCTTATCCGGTTGGCGGTGATCTTGACCAGCTATCGGGAAGTGACTTCGTCCAGCAGTACCGGATGGTGGTGAATTAATTCACAAACTGCATTTTAAAACTTTTTATCTTGTGAGTGCGATTTCCCCCCCCCCCCCTTCCATCCCTTCCCCAATTTTATAATAAATCACGCAGTATTATGCTATGGGGCGTGCGCTCTCTCTCTTTTTCTGTATATATATATATATATATATATATATATATATATATATATATATATATATATATATATAAGAAAGTCAAACCGCGCTCTTGCTTCCTAACAGGATCTCGTAGTGGATCAACTCTTCCCTCTTGCAGCTGATGTGATGTGAAGGCCCCCCTCCTCCACAGGTCCCGTCGCAGGATGGCTCCAAACGCGGGCAATAGCAGGGAATGAAACACAAAAGCGCACCGAGGGTCAAGATTTAATTAAAACATGTTAGTAGTAGTAACAATAAAAACTTACATATAAGGGTAAGTACATCCAGTATTCAGGTGCAGAGGAAACAGTCCTGGTGGTGTCCTGGGCATAAAGAGATGGTGCAGAGGCTTACAAGGTAGACCCGCGCGCTGGGGCTGCCTGGCTCAGCACCATATAGTTCTTACTTCCGGGTTGCAGCTTCTCGCAGGACCCGTGAATAGTAGCCCGCCTCAAATGCCGGTTCCCCAGAGAAACTCACTCCGGCGTGCCGAAGGGTCTCTGGTTGTTGATGGGACAGCTGGGGGTAGGTACACCTGTGGGCTGACTTCTAGCTGCACCGTAGGGCTTTCGCAATGCGTTTCACACAGTGTTGTGCTTTATATATATACACACACGTCTACAACTCCTAGCTCTACAGCTTCCTAGTGTATATATATTGAATGTATATAGACACTATATAAATATATACAGTGTATATATATATTGTGCATACAATACAGCATCTAAATAGAGAACAAATAGAGAACAAAAGGCATATGTACTACATATATACACATACAGCATACGTACAACATAGACATATATATATATAGCATGTTTATGGCACACAGAATACATCAAATATATATTATAAAGTATATAGCACATGCATATATTCATTTATATTCATTTATAATCTTATGGTTTTTTGAAACTTTTGTGATTATTGTAACTTTATTTTGAAAACTTAATGTAACTGTAACCGGGAACGGGACTTGTAAGTACTTGAAAGTGGGGCAGGCTATAAGTCCAATCGCCTATTGCCTGTCCACTTAAGTCTCACAGAGGAGTTGCTGTCTTTAAGATACAGGCTCCTGTATCGGGGCACAGCCATCTTGGGCATACGAGATCCCCAGGAAGTGTCCAAGATCTCGCGAGAGGGAGGTGCTTGGCGATGACGTCAGATCTCTAGCGCGGGAAAGCCATTCTGCCTCCCGCTCACCAAGGAGAAGGACCAAGGGAAGATGGCTGCCGCTCTAAAGTTGTGGACGGAGCTGCTCCGAGAACTCCATATTCTACAACGGCCCTGGTAAGTCGTCCTCCTGCTTGGTGGTGTGCGATTAGAAGATATAGATGGGTATAAGGCTTCAAAAAGGGCACTGCTGCATGGGAAGGATTTATTTGGTGCTACGGGTATCGGTGGCATCGCTGTTCTTAGAGCCAATTTTGGGACGGGCAGCCTTGCTCCCCATGGTGGCGGGTGCCTTCAAGCTGGGTGAAGGGGGGCGAGATGGGCCTTGAGGTGGTCCTGTGGCCCCGAGTTTGGCCAAAAAGCCCTCCCCGTCCTCCGGTCTCCGTAGAGTGTGTGCAACACCATTTTTAATAGAGAGCAAAGCACACGGGAACAACCAACGATATTTAATGTTGTTATCCCCGAGTGTCTTTGTGATATGGGCCAGAGCTTTTCTTTTGGAGAGGGTAGCTGGAGCAAGGTCCTGGTAAACCTGGAGCTTGACTCCTTCAAACTCCAGAGACCTTGCTTCCCTGGCAATCCTACACACCTCCTCCTTGGTGCGGTAGTGATGGAAGCGGGCCACAATATCTCTGGGGGGGGTCTCCTGCTTGCGGTTTACCGCGCAGAGCTCTATGGCACCGGTCCAAACAGATTTCTGACTCCGGTTTATCCGGGAAAACGTGTTCCAGCCAGTTGTTGGTGAAATCTACCGGATCTGTTATATTTTCGGGTACTCCTCTCAGGCGTATATTACACCGTCTGTCACGGTTTTCTGCATCTTCTGCCTTATCTTCTAGGAATTTAATTCTTTCGTGTAGTGTGCTGACTAGCTCTTGAGTCTGTGTTAGGGCAGTGGTTGTTTCCACTGTTGTTGCCTCTAAGGTGGCCGTCCGCTCACCTATTGCATCTACATCTTGTCTGATGACCCAAAGCTCCGTTTTGAAGAGCGTCTGCATTTTGGCACAGAATTCTTTCAGATCCTTTCTCCGGACCATCTCTTCATCTCTATCCTCTTTTGTAGAGGGGTCATACTAGGGGTCCATGTTGATTGTTTGCGCGGGAGTCCCCGGTTTATCTGCTGGTGTGCCCCCTTTCTTCCTGAGATAAGTGGAGATTTGCTGGTTTTTAGTCCGCGCTGTTTTATTAGAAGCCATCTGTGGAGGTTTATTTGTCTTTCGCTCTGTTTAGTGACTGTAAGTATCTTTTTTTGCCGCTTTCATTTCAAATATATGTGCCGGTGGGGACGGAGCTCTGTGGTTAGGACTCCATTCTCTCCACCGTCGCGCATGCGCCGAGTTTCGTGTATTTTAATTGTTTGTTTGGGTTTTTGTTAGGTATAATAAAGTTGTTTTGTTGTTTATTTATTTTTACAACATGGTTTGTGGTGACGAAGTGCCGGCTCTTCCTACACTTAATGTGACTGCGAGGACTGACTTCTCACGAGACTTTGTGTCACTGACCCTCCTAGGTAAAGCAGAGGATGATTTTCCCATGTAGATATTCCCGCCCTGGCCCCTGAGTGTGATTGGCTGATCACGGATGGTTCCTATGTAATGGCGGCGGCTGCTCTGAATGTGCCAGCTCTGCACACAGGGACACATTACTTAGTGTCGGTAGCTATTACGCGCGTGGTTCTGTCTCTCAGAGTAACGCAATCAGTACTAACTTGTCATCTAAACTATTCATGTATCTACGGACATAAAGGAAGCTGGTTTCAAGCAATCTCTCTCCTCTGTGACCGCCTCCTCTACAACCGCACAATGACATTGGCTGCTGCATGACTTGTGATCTTCCTTCTCCTCTGGGGCTCCACACATGGCTGCTGCAAGGTAATGATCTGATCTTCTTTGTTACACACACAACACACAAGTAATACATACTGTAGACACACACATTGACATACAGCAGCTATTGTAATACACACACTGTAACAGTGACATACAGCAGCTATTGTAATACACAGACACTGTAACACTGACATACTGCTGCGACACACATTATTCGAGCAAATGCCCAGTTTGTACCTGGCAGATACCTGGAATGCGCCGCTCCTCACCTCTGACAAGCCGCGTTGCATTTGCCTTCCCAGCCACGGTTCATGCCTGGCTGACGGGGGCCTGATCTGTTAAATGATAATGATCAGGATTTAACAGGCTGCAATGCTTCGCGTGTCCACCAGATGGCATAAATTCATGAATTGTAATGCAGTATATATATATATATATATATATATATATATATATATATATATATATATATATATATATATATATATATATATATACTGTATAACAACAACCCCTATAAGCCCTAACATACAGTACTGTACACATACAGTACTGTATATGCACATACATAAATGATACTACTGTATGGGCGGCGGGGGCGAGATGTGTTTGCAGCAGAGAGAGATCCGCTGCTCTCTCTCTGCGCAAACATCGGCACATTAAAAATTATTTTAAATACATTTTTATTGATAGTGTAGATGTGCAGGGGGTCTCGGAGCAGAACCGCACTGGTTTCAGGTCTGGGGACCCCCTGCTCCCCGAGATACAGCCCCCTTTATGAGGTGCCGGTATCCCTCTGCTTGGTTTAAAGGTCCCGATCACGTGATCGCGGCCTGTAAACCAAGCAGAGCAGAGGGATACCGGCACCCCCTAAAGGGGCCTGTATCTCGGGGAGCAGGGGGTCCCCAGACCTGAAACCAGTGCGGTTCTGCTCTGGAGACCCTCTGCACATGTACAGTATCAATAAAACACATACAGTATACAGAATAAATAAACACTCGTTCTTTACCTTAGCGGCTATGCGCTATGGTAAAGAAGCAGCATTTCTGTATTTTAATAATATTGTACAGTGAGCAGAGGGTTCCCTGAGCCAGAAATTAATGCTCAGGGACCCCCCCTGCTCCTGCTCAATATTATTAAAAATACAGAAATGCTGCTTCATTACCATAGCGGATAGCCGCTAAGGCAATGAAGGGGTTAACCCACCGTGC
Organism: Ascaphus truei; assembly: GCF_040206685.1. Taxonomy (NCBI): domain Eukaryota; kingdom Metazoa; phylum Chordata; class Amphibia; order Anura; family Ascaphidae; genus Ascaphus; species Ascaphus truei. The sequence goes on from NC_134494.1 coordinate 1,469,845, forward strand.
CCGCTTTATTGTGCGTAGTGGGGATGGGTGAGGGGGGTATTTGGCCCTTGGTGTGAGTTTAGGACTTGCGGGGGGGTTGCGGGTGCACTTAACCCCTTCACGACCGTAGCAGTTAATACCGCTACGGTCATGAAGGGGTTAAGCCCTCCCGCTACCCCCCGCAAGCCCTAAACAAGCACCGTTGGGGCAAATACCCCATTCACCCACCCCCGCTACCCACAATAAAAAAAATACACACACACACAGCAGCCGCCAAAAAATAAATAAATAAATCTAAATAAATAAATAAATAAATGACAATAAATACATTTGAAATACATTTTTATTGATAGTGTACATGTGCAGGGGGTCTCCGGAGCTGAACCGCTTTGGTTTCAGGTCTGGGGACCCCCTGCTCCCCGAGATACAGCCCCCTTTAGGGGGTGCCGGTATCCCTCTGCTTGGTTTAAAGGGCCCGACCACGTGATCGCGGCCTGTAAACCAAGCAGAGCAGAGGGATACCGGCACCCCCTAAAGGGGCCTGTATCTCGGGGAGCAGGGGGTCCCCAGACCTGAAACCAGTGCGGTTCTGCTGGTTTTTTTTTTTTTATATAACTATAATTAATGAATAAAGAATTGTGTAAAGTGAATAATGTATAAAAATATTAATATATCTCTTAAACTAATGTGACCTTAGTGCATACTATTAAAACACAACCAGTAAAAGTAAACAAAACAGTGCATAAACGTGCTAGCAAAAAGAAAAAAGAAAAACACAAAAATCAAAAAACTCCAACCAGTCCTTCCATAATTAGTCCATGATGATAAGGTTTCTGATGTTGAAAGGGGTCTTTAGGCTGCTCTCACACGGGGTAAACCAACTCCACAGATATCTATAGACAGAAAAAGAGAGAGAGCGCACGCCCCATAGCATAATACTGTATAAAATTTATTAAAACAAGGAAAGGGGATGGGGGGTGGGGGGGGTAGGAATCGCACTCACAAGATGCAAGTAGTTAAAAGGCAATTTGTGATTATATCACCACCATCCGGTTCTGGATACTGCAACACGTCTCCGTGGACTCCTTCAGGGCTGCCAGACACGATCACCAGGGACCAGATGTTGAAAGGCTCCGTTCGCTGTCTGTATAGAGTCCAAAACTCCAGCTCGCACTTCCAATGGCCGCCAATCGTATTCCCGCGCTTGGTGTAGGCTGCTGCGCGTGCGCGGCGTCGTCGTGATGACGTAATCGCGCTCTCAGTACCCTAACGCGTTTCGTCACCTGACCGGTAACTTTCTCAAAGGGCTGATGTCAAAAGGAATCAAGTCCTGCCCTTAAATAGCCAGTCCATTGCCAGGCAACCCGTGATCGGGTGATTAATAAAACCTGAGTGGTATTAAATTAAGCTGATACATAACATATATGCTAATTATAATGGGGACTAGTTTTCTAAGGGCTGATAGGACTAATACACTTAAGGAATGAACATAAAATAATTACAAATGTGCGATCAAAACACAATAATAAACAATAATGAACAATAGTATGGGAACAGAAAGGATATCATGACATAATTTTTAACACTAACAATAAAATTCAAACATTTTGACACCATATAGACTCATCAATCATTATATTGCAATGTATATTTCCAAACATTATTCTCAAACTGTATTTAATGGTTTCCCATTAGGAAAATCCACAAGATCAATATTTTACAAATTGTATGCAAAATTTATTTTTCACACTCTCCATAGGTGTGTATAACTATATCATACATTGCACTATATGATCAACATATAAAAGCAAAATTGCATTGATTAAAACAATGAATCAGATATGACAGATCTTAATCATAACTAGAACGAAATTACCCATAAATTCCAATTTCATATCCGTATATACATAGAGAAGGATTCAAAACCCATAATTCATATAAGGCATAAATGTATATAGAGAAAAAATAGAGAAAAAAATATATTGTATATTAAAAAATGATATATTCCCTTTTGGGTTAATAGATTATATCTGTATATCCCCTTAATATCTCTGTATACTAAAAATACAAACAGATTATATTTGTTCTTAAGTATTCAATTTATTACATTTTGTGCCTCAGATATTATAGGATATAGAAATTGGATTAACTAATTTCCACAGAGACAGGAAAAGAATGACATTAAATAGTCACAATAATACCCCTGTACATATACAATGGGTTAATAGAGAGATGAAGAGAGGAAGGGCAAGGTATGGATTATAATGATTATTGAAATTTATATATAGTGAATAGGAACTCCTACAATAAAGAATTTTCTACATAGAAAATAATAAAATTTAATTATTATATTTGGTTGGAAAGACCAAATTAAAAATTAAAAATAAATATGAAATTGAAATAAAGAATGGGGAAATATGGTATTAAGCACCTATTCACATATTGTAGGGAGTGAATGAAGAATAAATGGGAATAAAAGGACAGGTATTATAAAAAAAATGAAGGAAATGGAGTGGATGGGAAGGAGAACTCGGGGGAGGGGTATATGGGTATGGGAAGGAAGGGAGGGAAAGTAAACTATTGAGGAGTGTGGAAAAAAGAGGACCGCAGGTAGGAACCATCCATAGGTTCCTTTGAGGAGAGCGAGGAGAGTCCAAGAGGTCAGGAGATCAGACCAGTGTACTAGCATCCAGACACTCATTGAGTCCACCAGGGGTAAGAGTCCCCAACTGGTGGATCCAATAAGTCTCCTGTCTGCACAAGATCTTGTACCGATCGCCCCCCAGAGCACAGGGAGAGATGAATTCCAGGCCCATGATTGACATACATTTTGGGTCCTGGTTGTGTATAATTTTATAGTGTCGGGAAATGCTGTTTGTGTTTAGTCCCTTGATGACACTCCTTCTGTGCTCTAGGAAACGAGTGCAGAGGGATCTGGTGGTGCGCCCCACATAACGTAGACCGCAACCACACTGGATGCAGTACACTACAAATGAACTGAGACAATTTATGTGATTCCTAACCTGATAGATAGTATCTCTGTTGGAGGAGCTGAATTCGGACCGGGCTTTCAAGTGCCTACAGGTGATGCACCTGCCTCGTTCACATTTATGATTTCCTAAGGGGCCTTTTGAAGTTGTTTTATCAGAGTTATTTGCTGTTTTTAATTTAGATGGAGCTATAATACTCTTCATGCTTCTGGCCTTCCTGTAGACAATTGATGCATGATCCGAAAGGATGCCTTTCAAATGTGGATCACATCTGAGAACTCCCCAGTGATTACTCATAATTTTTTGAATTGCTTTATGAGACTGATTGTAGGTGGTGATAAACCTTACACTAGATGTAGCAGTTTCGTCTCTAATCACTGGTGAGTTATAGCTCAGACGTGAAGTGACCTGTCTATTTATAGATGTTTTTAACATAGTTAATCTATCCATGGAGCTGACTTTCTTAAAGGACTCATTAATTAGTTGGTTATCATAACCCTTCTGTTTGAATTTTAAACTAAGTTCTCCTGACTGCTGAACAAAATCAATATCTCTTGAACAGTTTCTCCTGATTCGATGAAACTGTCCAAGAGGAATATTGTGTAGCCACTGTTTGTGATGGTTGCTGGACGCATGTACATAGTTGTTGACTGAGACTTCTTTAAAATGTGTAGCTGTAATAATATCTAAATTATCATCAAATGTGAGTAATAAATCCAAAAAGACTATAGAAGTGGCATCTATATTAAATGTGAATTTTAATCCTAAAGAGTTTTCATCAAATGATTTAAGAATATCCTGTAGTTCTGCCTCCTCTCCGTCCCATATAAAAATCATATCATCTATGAAACGGCCATAGTACACGAGGCCCGCTCCAAGTTGTAAGTTTTGCCACACAAATCTCTCCTCCCAAAAACCCATGAAGAGATTTGCGTAGCTAGGAGCGAACCTCGTGCCCATAGCCGTTCCACAGATTTGTAGATGATACATCTCTTCAAACAAAAAATAATTGTGATTTAAAATGAATTTAACACACTCTAAAATAAATAACTTGTGTTTTATAGGCATGCACAAGTCCTTGTCAAGCCAATAAGTTAATGCTTCAATACCACTGGCATGGTCAATACAGGTATACAAAGAGGCCACATCACATGTGGCCCATAAATAGGTGGACTTCCATTTAATGCCAGAGGTGGCCTCGATGACATGGAGCGTGTCCCTAATATGTGACCTCAGTTTAACAACAAAAGGTTGAAGATGGTAATCCACATACTGGGACAGGCTCGACGTCATCGACTCCACCCCGGACACAATGGGCCTGCCAGGGGGGTTTGTCAAGGACTTGTGCACTTTCGGTAAATGATAAAAAATAGGTGTGCGTGGATGTGGATTAAATAAAAACTTAAACTCTGTTTTAGAGATAATATCCATAGTGAGTGCTGAAAAAAGAAGCTCTTTGAGACTGTCCTGGTACCCTACGACTGGATCAGATTCAAGGGTGATGTAGGAGGCCTGGTCACCCAGGAGTCTGCGAGCCTCCTGGAGGTAGGCAGAAGTATCCTGGATGACCACCCCTCCCCCCTTGTCTGCCTGCCTAATGACAATGGAGGGATTATCCTTAAGCTGTTTAAGTGCGTCCAGTTCGCCCTGGCTAAGATTTTTATTGATCTTAGGTTTTTTAGAGCATAATGCTTCAAAGTCCTGCAGTACCAAACTATAGAAGGCCTCGATGAATCCTCCCTTAGACTGGTAGGGAAAGAATATGGATTTCGGTTTAAAAGGTGAGTGTATGATATTTAACTCTTCCTCTATAGTGCTATCAATTGGAGTAAGATATATGGATAGCTCCAAAGGATCCATACATTCCTGTGAAGCGTTCAAAGTACCTTCTGATTCCCTTAACAGTGAAGTTAGATCCTTTAGATGGGCCAGATCCTGTACATTAATTTGATCAGTCTCCTTGTTATGTTTTATATTGGTTTCCTGTATATTAAAGTGTCTTTTTAAAGTTAGTTTCCTAATAAAACTATTAAAGGTCCATAAACAACTGGAAGGCATTAGGGCCTGTATTCGGAGCGAATGACAGTCCCCTCTCCAACAGAGATATATCATAGATAGATAATAATTTTGTGGATAAATTGAATATTGAACTATTACCCTCACTGGGGATCACTAGTCGTCTTCTGTTCTCCTTCTTCCTCTGTTGGACTCTCCCAGCTCTAACTCCTCTGCTCCTCTTTTTCCCAGACTCTGGGATTTGTTGGGAGCCTCGCGGTCCCATAACGGATACTGTTTTTCCTCGTCTCTTTCTCTCTCCTTCTCTCTGGACTTCTTGTCCTGTCTCGGTGCTTTGTCTAAAAAATGATGAGATGTATTAATTATTTTGACTTCTTTAGGTCTGGTGTCCTTTCCTATGTCAGAGTTTGGAGGGAGATGGGATTGTCCATTTGATGGTACATTGTAGGCCTCCTCTGCCGGCAGTGGCTCTACCTCAAGGGCCGAAAAGTGACTGCCGGGAGCTGAGGCCATCCTGGAACCTTCAGCGGTGTAGGGGGAATTGGTTCTATTCTCCCTAGGGGCATGATGCTGCCCCTCCCTGCCTCTAGGGGTATGGGAGTGATAGCCCCCCCCCCTCCACCACGTCTGGAACCTGAATGGAATCGCCCACCTCGCCTATTTTGGCTGTAATTACGTTTCCAAACCCTGACTTTATCTGTCGCATAATCCTCTTTATCTCTACTTAAAATAGACAGGTCACTTCACGTCTGAGCTATAACTCACCAGTGATTAGAGACGAAACTGCTACATCTAGTGTAAGGTTTATCACCACCTACAATCAGTCTCATAAAGCAATTCAAAAAATTATGAGTAATCACTGGGGAGTTCTCAGATGTGATCCACATTTGAAAGGCATCCTTTCGGATCATGCATCAATTGTCTACAGGAAGGCCAGAAGCATGAAGAGTATTATAGCTCCATCTAAATTAAAAACAGCAAATAACTCTGATAAAACAACTTCAAAAGGCCCCTTAGGAAATCATAAATGTGAACGAGGCAGGTGCATCACCTGTAGGCACTTGAAAGCCCGGTCCGAATTCAGCTCCTCCAACAGAGATACTATCTATCAGGTTAGAAATCACATAAATTGTCTCAGTTCATTTGTAGTGTACTGCATCCAGTGTGGTTGCGGTCTACGTTATGTGGGGCGCACCACCAGATCCCTCTGCACTCGTTTCCTAGAGCACAGAAGGAGTGTCATCAAGGGACTAAACACAAACAGCATTTCCCGACACTATAAAATTATACACAACCAGGACCCAAAATGTATGTCAATCATGGGCCTGGAATTCATCTCTCCCTGTGCTCTGGGGGGCGATCGGTACAAGATCTTGTGCAGACAGGAGACTTATTGGATCCACCAGTTGGGGACTCTTACCCCTGGTGGACTCAATGAGTGTCTGGATGCTAGTACACTGGTCTGATCTCCTGACCTCTTGGACTCTCCTCGCTCTCCTCAAAGGAACCTATGGATGGTTCCTACCTGCGGTCCTCTTTTTTACACACTCCTCAATAGTTTACTTTCCCTCCCTTCCTTCCCATACCCATATACCCCTCACCCGAGTTCTCCTTCCCATCCACTCCATTTCCTTCATTTTTTTTATAATACCTGTCCTTTTATTCCCATTTATTCTTCATTCACTCCCTACAATATGTGAATAGGTGCTTAATACCATATTTCCCCATTCTTTATTTCAATTTCATATTTATTTTTAATTTTTAATTTGGTCTTTCCAACCAAATATAATAATTAAATTTTATTATTTTCTATGTAGAAAATTCTTTATTGTAGGAGTTCCTATTCACTATATATAAATTTCAATAATCATTATAATCCATACCTTGCCCTTCCTCTCTTCATCTCTCTATTAACCCATTGTGTATGTACAGGGGTATTATTGTGACTATTTAATGTCATTCTCTTCCTGTCTCTGTGGAAATTAGTTAATCCAATTTCTATATCCTATAATATCTGAGGCACAAAATGTAATAAATTGAATACTTAAGAACAAATATAATCTGTTTGTATTTTTAGTATACAGAGATATTAAGGGGATATACAGATATAATCTATTAACCCAAAAGGGAATATATCATTTTTTAATATACAATATATTTTTTCTCTATTTTTTCTCTATATACATTTATGCCTTATATGAATTATGGGTTTTGAATCCTTCTCTATGTATATACGGATATGAAATTGGAATTTATGGGTAATTTCGTTCTAGTTATGATTAAGATCTGTCATATCTGATTCATTGTTTTAATCAATGCAATTTTGCTTTTACATGTTGATCATATAGTGCAATGTATGATATAGTTATACACACCTATGGAGAGTGTGAAAAATAAATTTTGCATACAATTTGTAAAATATTGATCTTGTGGATTTTCCTAATGGGAAACCATTAAATACAGTTTGAGAATAATGTTTGGAAATATACATTGCAATATAATGATTGATGAGTCTACTGTATATGGTGTCAAAATGTTTGAATTTTATTGTTAGTGTTAAAAATTATGTCATGATATCCTTTCTGTTCCCATACTATTGTTCATTATTGTTTATTATTGTGTTTTGATCGCACATTTGTAATTATTTTATGTTCATTCCTTAAGTGTATTAGTCCTATCAGCCCTTAGAAAACTAGTCCCCATTATAATTAGCATATATGTTATGTATCAGCTTAATTTAATACCACTCAGGTTTTATTAATCACCCGATCACGGGTTGCCTGGCAACGGACTGGCTATTTAAGGGCAGGACTTGATTCCTTTTGACATCAGCCCTTTGAGAAAGTTACCGGTCAGGTGACGAAACGCGTTAGGGTACTGAGAGCGCGATTACGTCATCACGACGACGCCGCGCACGCGCAGCAGCCTACACCAAGCGCGGGAATACGATTGGCGGCCATTGGAAGTGCGAGCTGGAGTTTTGGACTCTATACAGACAGCGAACGGAGCCTTTCAACATCTGGTCCCTGGTGATCGTGTCTGGCAGCCCTGAAGGAGTCCACGGAGACGTGTTGCAGTATCCAGAACCGGATGGTGGTGATATAATCACAAATTGCCTTTTAACTACTTGCATCTTGTGAGTGCGATTCCTACCCCCCCACCCCCCATCCCCTTTCCTTGTTTTAATAAATTTTATACAGTATTATGCTATGGGGCGTGCGCTCTCTCTCTTTTTCTGTCATATATATATATATATATATATATATATCTACTATATATTTCTGAAAGCACTGTATGTCTGCGTCCCTAGCGGCAATCTCATTGGTCCCTTGGCCTGCCCGCCCCCGCACCTCTCATTGGCCTGAGGCAGAGTGACGGGCAAAAAAAAACACACACACACACACACACACACACACACACACACACACACACACACACACACCACCACCCCCTCCCCCTCACACACACACACACCCCCCCTCACACACACACACACCCCCCCCTCACACACACACACACACCCACACACCCTCACTCTCCCCCGTCAGTTGGACCGCAGCTCACCTTCCACACACACACACACCCCCTCCTCTCCCGGTGCCTCTCACTCTCTCCCCCCACCTCACCCAAATCCCCACGCTCCGCAACATCCCCAGCCGCACCATCACCCTCACCGTGCGCCGCGGCCCTCCTGCTCAGCAGCAAACTCCAGGCTCCTCCCCCCTCGCGGCACGGCCCGGGCCTCCTGCTCTCCCCCTCACGTGCGCCGCTACCGGAGAGGGGAAGCGCGGCCCGGGCCTCCTGCTCTCCCCCTCACGTGCGCCGCTACCGGAGAGGGGAAGCGCGGCGCGGGACTCCCCCTCACGTGTGCCGCTACCGGAGAGGGGAAGCGCGGCGCGGGTCTCCTGCCAGTCTTGCCCCCCCCCCAGCTTCCCAAACTCATCTCCTGCCCCAGCCAGATGCCACGGGGTCAAGGTAAGTCACCCACCGTCTCCCACCCACGCACTGTCACCCAGTCACCCACCCAGTCACACACACACCCACTCAGTCACTTTCACCCAGTCACCCACCCAGTCACCCACCCAATCACCCACCCACTCAGTCACCCACTCAGTCACCCACCCACCCACTCAGTCACCCACCCAGTAACCCACCCACTCACTTAGTCAAGTCACCCACCCACCCAAGTCAGCCACCCACCCACCCAAGTCAAGTCACCCACCCATCCAGTCACCCACCCACCCACCCAGTCACCCACCCAGTCAGTCACCCACCCACCCAGTCACCCACCCACCCAGTAACCCACCCACCCACTCACTTAGTCACCCACCCACCCAAGTCAAGAGTCACCCACCCACCCAAGTCAAGGTCACCCACCACCCAGTCACCCACCCACCCAGTCACCCACCCACCCAGTCAGTCACCCACCCACAAAGTCACCCACCCACCTACCCAGTCACCCACCCACCTACCCAGTCACCCACCCACCTACCCAGTCACCCACCCACCTACCCAGTCACCCACCCACCTACCCAGTCACCCACCCACCTACCCAGTCACCCACCCACACACCCAGTCACCCACCCACCCACCCAGTCACCCACCCACCCACTCAGTCAACTCAGTCACCCACCCAGTCACCCACCCACCCACCCAGTCACCCACCCACCCACTCAGTCAACTCAGTCACCCACCCACTCAGTCACCCACCCACCCACTCAGTCAACTCAGTCACCCACCCACTCAGTCACCCACCCACTCAGTCAGTCTCCCACTCACCCAGTCAGTCTCCCACTCACCCAGTCAGTCTCCCACTCACCCAGTCAGTCTCCCACTCACCCAGTCAGTCTCCCACTCACCCAGTCAGTCTCCCACTCACCCAGTCAGTCTCCCACTCACCCAGTCAGTCTCCCACTCACCCAGTCAGTCTCCCACTCAGTCACCCAGTCAGTCAGTCACCCAGTCAGTCAGTCACCCAGTCAGTCAGTCACCCAGTCAGTCAGTCACCCAGTCAGTCAGTCACCCAGTCAGTCAGTCACCCAGTCAGTCAGTCACCCAGTCAGTCAGTCACCCACTCAGTCAGTCACCCACTCAGTCAGTCACCCACTCAGTCAGTCACCCACTCAGTCAGTCACCCACTCAGTCAGTCACCCACTCAGTCAGTCACCCACTCAGTCAGTCACCCACTCAGTCAGTCACCCACTCAGTCAGTCACCCACCCAGTCACCCACCCACTCACCCACCCAGTCACCCACCCAGTCACCCACCCAGTCAGTCACCCACTCACCCAGTCACCCACCCACCCACTCAGTCAACTCAGTCACCCACCCACTCACCCAGTCACCCACCCACCCACCCAGTCACCCACCCACCCACTCAGTCAACTCAGTCACCCACCCACTCAGTCACCCACCCACCCAGTCAACTCAGTCACCCACCCACTCAGTCACCCACCCACTCAGTCAGTCTCCCACTCACCCAGTCAGTCTCCCACTCACCCAGTCAGTCTCCCACTCACCCAGTCAGTCTCCCACTCACCCAGTCAGTCTCCCACTCACCCAGTCAGTCTCCCACTCAGTCACCCAGTCAGTCAGTCACCCAGTCAGTCAGTCACCCAGTCAGTCAGTCACCCAGTCAGTCAGTCACCCAGTCAGTCAGTCACCCAGTCAGTCAGTCACCCACTCAGTCAGTCACCCACTCAGTCAGTCACCCACTCAGTCAGTCACCCACTCAGTCAGTCACCCACTCAGTCAGTCACCCAGTCACCCACCCAGTCAGTCAGTTACCCAGTCACCAACCCAGTCAGTCACCCAGTCACCCACCCAGTCAGTCACCCAGTCACCCACCCAGTCACCCACCCACTCACCCACCCAGTCACCCACCCACTCACCCACCCAGTCAGTCACCCACTCACCCAGTCAGTCACCCACCCAGTCAGTCACCCACTCAGTCAGTCAGTCACCCACTCAGTCAGTCAGTCAGTCACCCACTCAGTCAGTCAGTCAGTCACCCACTCAGTCAGTCACCCACTCAGTCAGTCAGTCACCCACTCAGTCAGTCAGTCACCCACTCAGTCAGTCAGTCACCCACTCAGTCAGTCAGTCACCCACTCAGTCAGTCAGTCACCCACTCAGTCAGTCACCCACTCAGTCAGTCAGTCACCCACTCAGTCACCCAGTCACCCACCCAGTCAGTCACCCACTCAGTCAGTCAGTCACCCACTCAGTCAGTCAGTCACCCACTCAGTCAGTCAGTCACCCACTCAGTCAGTCACCCAGTCACCCACTCAGTCAGTCAGTCACCCACTCAGTCAGTCACCCAGTCACCCACCCAGTCAGTCACCCACTCAGTCAGTCACCCAGTCACCCACCCAGTCAGTCACCCAGTCACCCACCCAGTCAGTCACCCAGTCACCCACCCAGTCAGTCACCCAGTCAGTCACCCAGTCAGTCACCCAGTCACCCACCCAGTCACCCACCCACTCACCCACCCACTCACCCACCCACTCACCCACCCACTCACCCAGTCAGTCACCCACCCAGTCAGTCACCCACTCAGTCAGTCAGTCACCCACTCAGTCGGTCACCCACTCAGTCAGTCAGTAAGTCACCCACTCAGTCAGTCACCCAGTCACCCACCCAGTCACCCACCCAGTCAGTCACCCAGTCAGTCACCCAGTCACCCACCCAGTCAGTCACCCAGTCACCCACCCAGTCAGTCACCCAGTCACCCACCCAGTCAGTCACCCAGTCACCCACCCAGTCAGTCACCCAGTCACCCACCCAGTCACCCAGTCACCCACCCAGTCACCCAGTCACCCACCCAGTCACCCAGTCACCCACCCAGTCACCCACTCAGTCAGTCAGTCACCCACTCAGTCAGTCAGTCACCCACTCAGTCAGTCAGTCACCCACTCAGTCAGTCACCCACTCAGTCAGTCACCCACTCAGTCAGTCACCCACTCAGTCAGTCACCCACTCAGTCAGTCACCCACTCAGTCAGTCAGTCACCCACTCAGTCAGTCAGTCACCCACTCAGTCAGTCAGTCACCCACTCAGTCAGTCAGTCACCCACTCAGTCAGTCAGTCACCCACTCAGTCAGTCAGTCACCCACTCAGTCACCCAGTCACCCACCCAGTCAGTCACCCAGTCACCCACCCAGTCAGTCACCCAGTCACCCACCCAGTCACCCAGTCACCCACCCAGTCACCCAGTCAGTCACCCACTCACCCAGTCAGTCACCCACTCACTCAGTCAGTCAGTCACCCACTCAGTCAGTCAGTCACCCACTCAGTCAGTCAGTAAGTCACCCACTCAGTCAGTCACCCAGTCACCCACCCAGTCACCCACCCAGTCAGTCACCCAGTCAGTCACCCAGTCACCCACCCAGTCAGTCACCCAGTCACCCACCCAGTCAGTCACCCAGTCACCCACCCAGTCACCCACCCAGTCACCCACCCAGTCACCCACCCAGTCACCCACCCAGTCACCCACCCAGTCAGTCACCCAGTCACCCAGTCAGTCACCCACCCAGTCACCCACCCAGTCAGTCACCCACTCAGTCAGTCAGTCACCCACTCAGTCAGTCAGTCACCCACTCAGTCAGTCAGTCACCCACTCAGTCAGTCAGTCACCCACTCAGTCAGTCAGTCACCCACTCAGTCACCCAGTCACCCACCCAGTCAGTCACCCAGTCACCCACCCAGTCAGTCACCCAGTCACCCACCCAGTCAGTCACCCAGTCACCCACCCAGTCACCCAGTCACCCACCCAGTCACCCAGTCACCCAGTCAGTCACCCAGTCAGTCAGTCAGTCACCCACTCAGTCAGTCAGTCACCCACTCAGTCAGTCAGTCACCCACTCAGTCAGTCAGTCACCCACTCAGTCAGTCACCCACTCAGTCAGTCACCCACTCAGTCAGTCACCCACTCAGTCAGTCACCCACTCAGTCAGTCACCCACTCAGTCAGTCACCCACTCAGTCAGTCACCCACTCAGTCAGTCAGTCACCCACTCAGTCAGTCAGTCACCCACTCAGTCAGTCAGTCACCCACTCAGTCAGTCAGTCACCCACTCAGTCAGTCAGTCACCCACTCAGTCACCCAGTCACCCACCCAGTCAGTCACCCAGTCACCCACCCAGTCAGTCACCCAGTCACCCACCCAGTCACCCAGTCACCCACCCAGTCACCCAGTCAGTCACCCACTCACCCAGTCAGTCACCCACTCACTCAGTCAGTCAGTCACCCACTCAGTCAGTCAGTCACCCACTCAGTCAGTCAGTCACCCACTCAGTCAGTCAGTCACCCACTCAGTCAGTCACCCACTCAGTCAGTCACCCACTCAGTCAGTCAGTCACCCACTCAGTCAGTCAGTCACCCACTCAGTCAGTCAGTCACCCACTCAGTCAGTCAGTCACCCACTCAGTCAGTCAGTCACCCACTCAGTCAGTCAGTCACCCACTCAGTCAGTCAGTCACCCACTCAGTCAGTCACCCACTCAGTCAGTCACCCACTCAGTCAGTCACCCACTCAGTCAGTCACCCACTCAGTCAGTCACCCACTCAGTCAGTCACCCACTCAGTCAGTCACCCACTCACCCACCGTCAGTCACCCACTCACCCACCGTCAGTCACCCACTCACCCACCCACCCAGTCTCCCACTCAGTCAGTCTCCCACTCACCCACTCAGTCAGTCTCCCACTCACCCACTCAGTCAGTCTCCCACTCACCCACCCAGTCAGTCTCCCACTCACCCACCCAGTCAGTCTCCCACTCACCCACCCAGTCAGTCTCCCACTCACCCACCCAGTCAGTCTCCCACTCACCCACCCAGTCAGTCTCCCACTCACCCAGTCAGTCTCCCACTCACCCAGTCAGTCTCCCACTCACCCAGTCAGTCTCCCACTCACCCAGTCAGTCTCCCACTCACCCAGTCAGTCTCCCACTCACCCAGTCAGTCTCCCACTCACCCAGTCAGTCTCCCACTCACCCAGTCAGTCTCCCACTCACCCAGTCAGTCTCCCACTCACCCACCCAGTCAGTCTCCCACTCACCCACCCAGTCAGTCTCCCACTCACCCACCCAGTCAGTCTCCCACTCACCCACCCAGTCTCCCACTCACCCACCCAGTCAGTCTCCCACTCACCCACCCAGTCTCCCACCCAGTCAGTCTCCCACCCAGTCAGTCTCCCACCCAGTCAGTCTCCCACCCAGTCAGTCTCCCACCCAGTCAGTCTCCCAGTCTCCCACCCAGTCAGTCTCCCACTCTCCCACCCAGTCTCCCACCCAGTCTCCCACCCACCCACCCATTCAGTTTCCCACTCACCCACCCATTCAGTTTCCCACTCACCCACCCATTCAGTTTCCCACTCACCCACCCATTCAGTTTCCCACTCACCCACCCATTCAGTTTCCCACTCACCCACCCATTCAGTTTCCCACTCACCCACCCATTCAGTCTCACACTCACCCACCCATTCAGTCTCACACTCACCCACCCATTCAGTCTCACACTCACCCACCCATTCAGTCTCACACTCACCCACCCATTCAGTCTCACACTCACCCACCCATGCAGTCTCACACTCACCCACCCATGCAGTCTCACACTCACCCACCCAGTCTCACCCAAAACCACCCACCCAGTCACTGACCCCACCCACCCACTCACCGACCCAACCCACCCACTCACCGACCCCACCTACCCACTCACTGACCCACCCAGTCACCGACCCACCCACCGACCCAAAGTCACCCACCCACCCAAAGTCACCCACCCACCAACCCAGAGTCACCCACCCACCCACCGACCCAAAGTCACCCACCCACCGACCCAAAGTCATCCACCCCCCGACCCAACTCACCCACCCAACCACCAACCCAAAGTCACCCACCGACCCAAAGTCACCCACCCACCGACCCAAAGTCACCCACCCACCGACCCAAAGTCACACACCCACCGACCCAAAGTCACACACCCACCGACCCAAAGTCACCCACCCACCGACCCAAAGTCACCCACCCACCGACCCAAAGTCACACACCCACCGACCCAAAGTCACCCACCCAAAGTCACCCACCTACCGACCCAAAGTCAAACCGACCCAAAGTCACCCACCCAGTCACCGACCCAAAGTCACCCACCCACCGACCCAAAGTCACACACCCACCGACCCAAAGTCACACACCCACCGACCCAAAGTCACCCACCCACCGACCCAATGTCACCCACCCACTGACCCAAAGTCACCCACCTACCGACCCAAAGTCAAACAGACCCAAAGTCACCCACCCAGTCACCGACCCAAAGTCACCCACTCAGTCACCAACCCACCCACTCAGTCAAGTGTCACCCACCCACCCACACAGTCACCCACACACTCAGTCAACTCAGTCACCCACCTAGCTGTCAAGGGGGGGGGTAGCCTAACCCTGTCGTACGCCCCCCCCAAAATTACATCCCGGGCAACGCCGGGTCTCTCAGCTAGTATATATATATATATATTGTGACATAGTCCAAAGATGTTAGGCAGCTTTCTGCCCCATTTTAGAGCAGAAAGTGCAGGAATAGTTAATGATCCGTTCCACAGCTTCCCATTAACTCAGGCAGCTGGATGGAAAATCCAGACCACAGATTACAATGGCTCTAGTTCTCCCTCACCTGCTCTTCTAATCACATGCACAGGTACTTAGAGCAGAGAGGTTTTGCATTTCTCTCTCTCTCCTTAGAGCCTGGAGGCTGGGGGTATCACTGCTCCCCTGTTTCCAGTGTCGGGGTTGACGGCCCCTCCACGTATCACAGTACCAGAGGATTTGCCTGGACCCCACAAACAGATAAGACAAAACAAATGGTTACTGCTGTTGCTAAAAGACTGTGCTATATGTTGTGACCCTAAATGAGAGAGCATTGTTTTAAGCTGGGGAACCAGTTTAGTTGGCCAGCAGCTGTTAGAGAGACTGATTTTGATGTGTAGTTAGATCCCTGAAAGGGATAGGATTTTGTTTATATAATTTGGTTTCTTTTTACTTGAAATAACAGTGTGGGAAATACTGTAACAATGAAATGAGTGAACTGCTGAATGAAAGTATCTGAGTACCTCTAACCTACACATGTTAAAGCTGCAGTACCTTACTTGGATGAAAATAAAGCAGGCAGAAGCCTGAGTTAAGCAGCTTAATACTTTGCATGATCCTGTTTTTGTATTAAATAACCTTAGAAGACTGTGTCGGGAAGAACCCAGACAGACGTCAGCACTACAAAAGAGGGGCGTTTGTCACATATGGTGGAGAATGCGGGCAGACACTAAAAGTCTGTGGGTTTGCAAATAAATGCGGGGTTTAAAATGGCCGCCCAGCTGAACTAAAGTACAGATGCTATGAGTGAAGTCTGTCCCACTGTGTATATCAGTTATGCTTCTAGCATACACAGAGAATGTGCGAAGTGTGGATGCAATAGCACCCTGAACCCAAACAGAAAACCAAAATGTTTTGCTGAAGAGAAAAAAAAAAATTGCATCTAGCAAGTGCTGTTTGTAAAGCTAATGCCTTTTGCTGAAGTGAGTGAATTTGCAGCTAGCAAGTGCTGTATGCAAGTTGCTGAAGTGAGTGAAATTGCAGCTAGCAAATTGTCCCTGCCGGGCTTCTAAAATGGCCGACGTGAAATGTTTGTTTTGTAATGTACATAATCATGAAAAACAGTGTCCCTTCAGGCCATACGATGATGATGATGATGACTCGTATGTGGCCCCTGGAGGAGAGCCGTACCCACAGATGAATTTAGTATGCTGGGCCTGTCATAAAGTAGGTCACATGAAAGATATGTGCCCCAAAATTCTCAAAGACAAACAGCTGCAAAAGCAAGCAACGCCCTGTGAGTGCAAGCAAGATGTGGAAGCTGATACCAGTGAGCGTGTGCCCAGTACCACTGATATCTCTGGAGCTAATAAAGCAAAAAGAAAGAAGAAAAAGAAAACTGTTCCTCAAGTCACAGGGGAAGTGACCGAGCCACTTGAACCTGCGCTGTCAGGACATGCGTCAGAAAGGCGCCGAGATGTGCTGCAGACCGGAGTGACCGGCAGAATTGTCACGGGAACAGTGGCAAAGGAAAAGGAGGAGCAAAGGGAAGCTGAATCCTTGAACCAGGATAAAGAGGCTTTGGTTTCTGCACTCCAAGCTGCCCGCCATGATTATGAAGTCCTGCGGCAGGGATTGATGAAGGAGCGAGAATGTTGGAAGAAGGAGCAAGAATCTAACAATAAGGTGCGAGAAGCGAACGCCGAGTTACAGAGGTGTATACTTCCAGCTTTACAGGAGTACGAGGCTTTGAAGAAAACAGAGTCTCTCTTACGGAGTGAGCTGGAAGAGGTGACGACTAGGCTGGAAAAGGCCAACACCGTAATTGCCACCATGGATGAAAAACAGATTAAGTCTGACAAATTGATTGCAATCCTAAAACAGAAATACGGGAAGGCTCTACAAGAGGTGCACACGCTCAGCACAGAGGTGCAAAACTCACGCCTGGAGGGCCACGGTCTGAACACAGAGCTGGGAATGTTGAAGCAAACCTATGAGATTGCCCTAAGTGAGTTAGAGACTGTAAAGCAAGAAAATGAGACTCTGAAATTGGAAAATTCAGATTTGACTGACCAAGCAGAAAAAGTAAAGAAACAGTTGACTCAGGAAAAATTAGAAGTGCAGGAAGCACTACAGAATGCATTGATGCACACCCAGAGCAAGCACCAGAAAGAGGTGAAGACCCTGAGGGAGGTCTGGCACGATCAGGTTGAAGAGCTGCAGAAGCAGATGGCTGAGCGCGAGATACAGTGCGCCAAGAGAGAGGAGGTGTCCGTCCGTCAGGTGGTTTGCCTGACACTGCGCTATAAAAGCGAGATGGCCGATATCTACAAGCAGCTGGACCACACGGCAAATGAGGGGGCCTGGCTGCAGCTGGAGCTGGACAAGACCCGGAAGGAGCACCTGCAGCTGCAGGTCAAGAATAGAGAAAATGAAACAGAGTTAAACCTCGCTCTGAAACAGATGACGGACATGGGAGAAGCGGCTAAAGTGGTTCAGTCGGGCTATCAATCCTACCTCCTAACCAAGCAAGCTGTACGTTCCTATACGTGTATCTTCAATGCTGTTGCAATATTACGATTTGCTATAAAGATGAAGTTGGAGAAAGAGATTCCAAGGCTAAAAGAGACACGGTCACAAAAGGAGACCAGGGAAAGTAAACTCAATGCCCTCACTGAGGACAAAGAGGAAGGAGAAAGAATTGACTTTGATTGTGCTGCTGTTATTCCAGAAACAGATAGGCACCCTCCTGAGAATATACTCCCTGATCTGGAATTCAAAAATCCAGATCCTCAATTTCATTTACGTTGTCCAGAAGATTATCAAACTAGTGGACACACCCAGGACACCACAGAAGATGTTTTAGCCAAGTGGGTGGCAGTTCCTGAAAACACAAACTTGTTGACAGATCCTGATGACGTGGTTAATATGGACTACGTTTGTACAGAGGCAACTAGGTCTCCAAAACCCAAAGGCCTGGTAATGGCCACAAAAGGGAAATCAAAGATTGAAAAGAAAAAACAACGAAGGTTAACACGGCGCCTGAATAGTTCCATATCTCACCAATCTGGACCACACTGTGGAGCCAAGGAGAATCTGGTCCAAGGGTCTCATCAGAAGCTAAAGAAACAGTCCAGTCATTTGCAGGTTGCAGCGGGCTATGAAATAAAGTCAAAGGATGCAATAGACTGGAAGTCAAAAAAAAAAAAAAAAAAAAAAAAAAAAAAAGTTTGGGGAATTGACCGATATTTTTTTGTTATTACACGTGTGGACTATGTCACGGACACTTAACTATGCAAATAATCATTTTGTCAATATTACAATGTTATATTGGTTCTCTGTGTTGAAAATGTAGCTAAACTACAAATTAATATACAGGGTTGATGGCCCTTTCAGTTGGTAAATTATATAATGAAGTTCATATTCGTGTCATGTGAATACTTAATGTTGTACTGAGGAGTTAGCTCAAGTATTTCAGGTAGGACGCTCACCCCAGTGAGGTCCATGGCCGCTCACCCCAGTAGGTGTGAGCTGGGGAGGGGGATATGTGACATAGTCCAAAGATGTTAGGCAGCTTTCTGCCCCATTTTAGAGCAGAAAGTGCAGGAATAGTTAATGATCCGTTCCACAGCTTCCCATTAACTCAGGCAGCTGGATGGAAAATCCAGACCACAGATTACAATGGCTCTAGTTCTCCCTCACCTGCTCTTCTAATCACATGCACAGGTACTTAGAGCAGAGAGGTTTTGCATTTCTCTCTCTCTCCTTAGAGCCTGGAGGCTGGGGGTATCACTGCTCCCCTGTTTCCAGTGTCGGGGTTGACGGCCCCTCCACGTATCACAGTACCAGAGGATTTGCCTGGACCCCACAAACAGATAAGACAAAACAAATGGTTACTGCTGTTGCTAAAAGACTGTGCTGTATGTTGTGACCCTAAATGAGAGAGCATTGTTTTAAGCTGGGGAACCAGGTTAGTTGGCCAGCAGCTGTTAGAGAGACTGATTCTATGTGTAGTTAGATCCCTGAAAGGGATAGGATTTTGTTTATATAATTTGGTTTCTTTTTACTTGAAATAACAGTGTGGGAAATACTGTAACAATGAAATGAGTGAACTGCTGAATGAAAGTATCTGAGTACCTCTAACCTACACATGTTAAAGCTGCAGTACCTTACTTGGATGAAAATAAAGCAGGCAGAAGCCTGAGTTAAGCAGCTTAATACTTTGCATGATCCTGTTTTTGTATTAAATAACCCTAGAAGACTGTGTCGGGAAGAACCCAGACAGACGTCAGCACTACAAAAGAGGGGCGTTTGTCACAATATATATATATATATAGATATCTATAGATAGATAGATATACAGTATATATACACACATGATGAACCAATATACAAATACATGTAGAATGGTTATCAAAATCATACTGTCCTACAGATAACGCTTCTCTATACAGACAATAATAATAATCCATTTAATAATCCTAACTGATTTTACAATATAAAACATAACATTCCAATCCACACAGTACATTGCATTTACATTGTATAAATGATGCATAAAATCTATGCACCATATACATTCTGCAAATGAATGTTAACAATATAATTGCAAGCTACTCTACCAGTAAATACAAACACTTCCAAACAAGTCAACTATTTTAACCAATCAAGTAAACAAAAATCAATATATACGGTAAGTACCAACCAGAAAACACAATTTAAAACCAAAGCTAACCCTTACAATACCAAGGATTACATCTATCTAATTGTAAAAAACCTTATACATTATACACAGCATTGCAATGTACATGATGAACAATACAGTACATTCCCTGTATCTCCCTGCCTTCAGTGTAATCTGTTTAAAGCCCCCTCCCCCCTAATGTTTCTGTTAAACACATTACACTGAAGGGAGAGAGATGTAAAGGCCTAAAGCCCCCTCCCCCCTAATGTTTCTGTTAAACAGATTACACTGAAGGGAGAGAGATTTTACAGAAACACACATTAGGGGGGAGGGGGCTTTAAACAGATTACACTGAAGGCAGAGAGATGTTTCTGTTACCAGTAAATCTCCCTCCCTGCTGTCAGTGCAGTGTATGTAAATGTGGGGAGGGGGGGGGGACCCAATGTGCATACTGTGAGGTCTAACCACCCTCACCCCTTACCCACATACCGTTACCCCCCCCCCATCCTGGCCATGGCCCCTCAGCTTCTGCAAAACAGACACAAAAATGAAAACATACAAAGTAATGTCCCCTAACCCCTTAATCACCATAGCGGTTATTAACCGCTACAGTCATGAAGGGGTTAACCCACCCTCACCCACCACTCGGGATGCCTACATACCCTCCCACACTAACCCCCCCCCCCCGTGAGGCCTAACCACCCAGTCAGTACCCACAAGGGAGGCCTACCCACATACCGTTGGGGAAACACCCCACCCCCAGTACCCACAATAAAAACAGTACAATGACCCACAATAAACAGCATTATATTTATTAAATACATTACCCACCCCCTGTGCCCCCCCATAAATACAAGATTTATCCTTTTACATACAGGGTTCATAACGCAGCCCCACGCTAGTCCCCGGTGGGCTGGCAGGGCACCTGGACAGACCTACAGTTTACCAGCAGCCCTTTTTACACAGGTTCTGGAGGCCTGCTGGTGGATCCTGCCAGCACCATGGCACCCAGGTGGTCTCCTTGGGTCACCGTGGGCCACAATTGGGTCTCCACGGTAGGCCCAAGGATGTCTGGGAGCCCCGGGTCAAACCCACAGGTGTCTGCGGGGCCTCGGGTGGTTCCCTCGGGGGTCTGGGGAACTCACGGGTGCTCACTACGGGTCTGCGGTGCCCCCACAGAAGTGGGACCACACATCATCATCCCCGCATGTGTCACCCGTGGAACCACCAGCCTGATACCCTTGGGATACCCGAGGATACCCACAGGTGGTCTCCAGAGGCCCCACGCAAAACCACGGAATCAAACCCTGAATGTAAAAAAAATAAACCTGGCCTATACATTCAATACATACACCCTCCCCCCCAACACCTACAGTACAATAATGTGCAAAATAACTATTATCCAGATATGGATAATAGATTAATTGCCCATTATTAAAAACATTAACTAGCATATACAAATAAATAAAGTACTACTGACCTCATCAATACGAAGTGTCCGTTGCCAGCAAAATCCTTGTCTTGTCCACAACATACATAGCAAATACAAAGCCAATACATTGCAATTACATTCAGATATCAATTAACCCCTTAAACACCTTATCAGATAATAACCGCAAAGGTAATTAAGGGGTTAAGCCACACAGGACCGATACCCACCCTTCACCCATGAATTTGTACTGTGGCTTCATCATGCAACTATATATATACTGTATATATATATACAGAGAGAAAGAGAGAGATATAACAGTATATATATATATATATATATATATATATATATATATATATATATATATATATATATATATATATATATATATATATATATATATATATATATATATATATATATATACACACACACACACACGTTATATACACACCCATGATAAACCAATATACAGTACAAATAAATGTAGAAGGGTTATCAAAAGCATACTGCCCTACAACCAAGTAAACAAAAATCAAAAGCCAATACATTGCAATTACATTCAGATATCAATTAACCCCTTAAACACCTTATCAGATAATAACCGCAAAGGTGATTAAGGGGTTAAGCCATACAGGCCCGATACCCACCCTCACCCATGAATTTGTACTGTGGCTTCATCATGCAACTATATATATACTGTATATATATACAGAGAGACAGAGACATATATATATACAGTATACATATATATATATATATATATATATATATATATATATATATATATATATATACTGTATATATATGTCTCTGTCTCTCTGTATATATATACAGTATATATATATAGTTATATATACATACATACATATACACATACATATATATACATAAATATACATATATACACACCCATGATAAACCAATATACAGTACAAATAAATGTAGAAGGGTTATCAAAAGCACTGTCCTACAACCAAACACTTCTCCATACATACACACTAAATTAAAATCAATTTCCTTTAATATTCATAACTGATCTCTCAATCTAAATCATCACTAAACCTCTGAAAAGCCATTTAAACAACTTACATTCCAATATAAATGATGCCTAAATATCTATGCACCATATACATTCTGCAAATTAATCAACCAAGTAAACAAAACTCAATTGGCAATCATTATTTACATCCCTAAACAATTCACACTAGATCCCGAACAATAAAACCATTAACAAATTCACATCTAGAGCAGAACAATTAAGCCTTTGAAAAAATATAAGTACCGACAAAAATACAACCTTTACAAACCAAGCCTATCCCTGACCTTCCTCAAACACACAATACAATACCAAGGAATACATCTATCTAATTTTAAAATACTTTAAACTCACAATAAAGCATACTGTAGCAGCATACACAAAATAATTTAAAACACATCTAATCCAGCTTTTAAAACAACATCATTTCTTACCCTGTACTGTACTGTATGTATATATCTCTCTAGACATATATACATACATACAGTGGCAAGAAATGATATACCACAAAAAAAAAAAATACACATGTTAAAAAACCTTTTGAAAAAATTAACAAGTTAAATAAAATACATTTCTTTACTGTAGTTCACTTACCATTACTTGCCCCCACCGACTCCCGTTGCGCAGCTTACTCACGAACCAATCCACGATCAGGAACCCATAAAATAATAAACCAGAAAATAATAAACATTAAACTAAAAATCCAAACCAATCCACGGGTCTTCTATCTGTAATCCATCTTCATCTGTGTTCTTCTTTCTTCTATCTCCTTCCAGCGGGGCGGGGCGGGGTCTTCTCCCCGTCTGCGGCCACGCCCTGGTCTTTCTTTCCCGGAGGTCCTTCCTCCGCGGCGTCTGGCTTCAAAATGAGACAACATAGGCTTTTAAAGGCCTATGACGTCACATTTTGCGTCATGGTTCCCACGGTCCTGATTGGGCCGTGAAAACCATGTGTTTTGGCCGACAAAAAAAAAATGGTGACGTCACTTAAAGGGAATGAAAGCACAGCCAATCAGAATGGCTTTGCTTCAATTGCCTTTAAGATGACGTCATGAAAAGGCACATGGCCGCCCTCACATGGTATGGTAGCCAATCAGAGCGTGGGAACTCCATCCCTACTCTGATTGGCTACCATACCATGTGATCATTTGAAGTCATCATTTTTTTTTTTGTCGGCCAAAACACATGGTTTTCACGGTCCAATCAGGACCGTGGGAACCATGACGCAAAATGTGACGTCATAGGCCTTTAAAAGCCTATGTCGTCTCATTTTGAAGCCAGACGCCACGGAGGAAGGACCTCCGGGAAAGAAAGAAGACCAGGGCGTGGCCGCAGACGGGGAGAAGACCCCGCCCCGCCCCGCTGGAAGGAGATAGAAGAAAGAAGAACACAGATGAAGATGGATTACAGATAGAAGACCCGTGGATTGGTTTGGATTTTTAGTTTAATGTTTATTATTTTCTGGTTTATTATTTTATGGGTTCCTGATCGTGGATTGGTTCGTGAGTTAGCTGCGCAACGGGAGTCGGTGGGGGCAAGTAATGGTAAGTGAACTACAGTAAAGAAATGTATTTTATTTAACTTGTTAATTTTTTCAAAAGGTTTTTTAACATGTGTATTTTTTTTTTTTGTGGTATATCATTTCTTGCCACTGTATGTATGTATATATGTCTAGAGAGATATATACATACAGTACAGTACAGGGTAAGAAATGATGTTGTTTTAAAAGCTGGATTAGATGTGTTTTAAATTATTTTGTGTATGCTGCTACAGTATGCTTTATTGTGAGTTTAAAGTATTTTAAAATTAGATAGATGTATTCCTTGGTATTGTATTGTGTGTTTGAGGAAGGTCAGGGATAGGCTTGGTTTGTAAAGGTTGTATTTTTGTCGGTACTTATATTTTTTCAAAGGCTTAATTGTTCTGCTCTAGGCGTGAATTTGTTAATGGTTTTATTGTTCGGGATCTAGTGTGAATTGTTTAGGGATGTAAATAATGATTGCCAATTGAGTTTTGTTTACTTGGTTGATTAATTTGCAGAATGTATATGGTGCATAGATATTTAGGCATCATTTATATTGGAATGTAAGTTGTTTAAATGGCTTTTCAGAGGTTTAGTGATGATTTAGATTGAGAGATCAGTTATGAATATTAAAGGAAATTGATTTTAATTTAGTGTGTATGTATGGAGAAGTGTTTGGTTGTAGGACAGTGCTTTTGATAACCCTTCTACATTTATTTGTACTGTATATTGGTTTATCATGGGTGTGTATATAACGTGTATATATATATATATATATATATATATTTATACTGTATATATCTCTCTCTCTTTCTCTCTGTCTCTCTGTATATACATACAGTATATATATATATATATATATTTATATATATATATATATAGTTGCATGATGAAGCCACAGTACAAATTCATGGGTGATGGTGGGTATCGGGCCTGTGTGGCTTAACCCCTTAATCACCTTTGCGGTTATCTGATAAGGTGTTTAAGGGGTTAATTGATTTCTGAATGTAATTGCAATGTATTGGCTTTTGATTTTTGTTTACTTGGTTGTAGGGCAGTACAGGCATACCCCGCATTAACGTACGCAATGGGACCGGAGCATGTATGTAAAGCGAAACTGTAGTTAAAGTGAAGCACTACCTTTTTTCCACTTATCGATGCATGTACTGTACTGCAATCGTCATATACGTGCATAACTGATGTAAATAACGCATTTGTAACAGGCTTTATAGTCTCCCCGCTTGTGCACAGCTTCGAACAGATAGGGAGCCAGTATTTCTGTTCAGGACGTGCTGACAGGCGCATGCATGAGCTGCCGTTTGCCTATTGGGCGATATGTCCTTACTCGCGAGTGTACTTAAAGTGGGTGTCCTTAAACTGGGTTATGCCTGTATGCTTTTGATAACCCTTCTACATTTATTTGTACTGTATATTGGTTTATCATGGGTGTGTATATAACGTGTGTATATATACAGCTAAACCCCGTTATAACGTGGTACTCGGGGTCCACCCCGAGACCACCGCGTTAGTAACGGGGTCGCGCTATTTTTTTTTTTAAAATGGCCGCCGCGCGCCTGATCGGGAGGGAGTTAATTAAATAAATAAATTAAAAAAAAGTTTTAAAAAAATGGCGGCGATTCATCCCTCCTCCCTCTCCCTCTCAGCCCCCTCCCTCCCTCTCAACTCCCCCCCCCACCCCCTCACCCCCGAGGTATGCCCCCGCAGGGCAGTGCCCCTCTCTGGGTGCAGGAGGGTGGGTTACATGTCAGCCGCACGTTGTACTCACGGTCACAAGTACAACGCTGCAGAGGCTGCAAAATGGAGACGGAGCCCCCAGGAGGAAAGCTGGGACCGGAGCCAGATGCTGCTAGAAGCAAAGCATTCTGGGAGTGGACGGGGCTGCCTCTGTCCAGCCTCATCTGCCCCTCACAGGGAGGGGGGATCCCCCATAGAGACCTGCCCCCCTCACTCCCAGCCAGGGCACAGGGTTGACCCCAAAACAGAGACCTGCCCCCCTCCCTCTCCCTCCCAGCCCCCCTCCCTCTCAGCCCCCCTCCCTCTCAGCCCCCCTCCCTCTTCCTCCCAGCCTCCTGGTTTTGCGATGCGTGGCAACATGTGTCTGTGTCCTCCCAGCCGGATCTGCTGCTGCTGCTGCAAGAGGGAGGGGGGGGTTGGGCTGCTGACATGTGAGTTCTGCTGACATGTGAGGGGGGGGGGGCTGCTGACATGTGAGGGGGGGGGCTGCTGACATGTGAGGGGGGGGGGTGGGCTGCTGACATGTGAGGGGGGGGGCTGCTGACATGTGAGGGGGGGGTGGGCTGCTGACATGTGAGGGGGGGATGGGCTGCTGACATGTGAGGGGGGGGTGGGCTGCTGACATGTGAGGGGGGGGTGGGCTGCTGACATGTGAGGGGGGGTGGGCTGCTGACATGTGAGGGGGGGGTGGGCTGCTGACATGTGAGGGGGGGTGGGCTGCTGACATGTGAAGGGGGTTGGGCTGCTGACATGTGAGGGGGGGTGGGCTGCTGACATGTGAGGGGGGAGTGGGCTGCTGACATGTGAGGGGGGGGGTGGGCTGCTGACATGTGAGGGGGGGGTGGGCTGCTGACATGTGAGGGGTGGGGTGGGCTGCTGACATGTGAGGGGGGGGTGGGCTGCTGACATGTGAGTGTATTGTGAGGGCTGTGTGCAGTGAGTGTGTGCAGTGTGTGTGTGCAGTGTGTGTCAGTGTGAGCAGTGTGTGTGCAGTGTGTGCAGTGTGAGCAATGAGCAGTGTGTGTCAGTGTGAGCAGTGTGTGTCAGTGTGAGCAGTGTGAGCAATGAGCAGTGTGTGCAGTGTGTGGCAGTGTGAGCAGTGTGCAGTGTGAGCAATGAGCAGTGTGTGCAGTGTGAGCAATGAGCAGTGTGTGTGCAGTGTGCAGTGTGAGCAATGTGCAGTGTGAGCAGTGTGTGCAGTGAGCAGTGTGTCAGTGTGTGCAATGAGCAGTGTGTGTGCAGTGTGAGCAATGAGCAGTGTGTGTGCAGTGTGTGTGCAATGTGCAGTGTGAGCAATGAGCAGTGTGTGTGCAGTGTGCAGTGTGAGCAATGTGCAGTGTGAGCAGTGTGTGCAGTGAGCAGTGTGTGCAATGAGCAGTGTGTGTGCAGTGTGAGCAATGAGCAGTGTGTGTGCAGTGTGTGTGCAATGTGCAGTGTGTGCAATGTGCAGTGTGTGTGTAGTGAGTGTGTGCAGTGTGCAAAAAAAAAAAAAAAAAAATTTAAAAACGGGAGCCACGGGAAAATCGCGTTATAACCGAATCGCGCTATAACGAGGTTTAGCTGTGTTCTCTCTCTCTCTCTCTCTCTCTCTCTCTCTCTCTATACTGTATATATATCTCTCTGTCTCTGTGTATATATATACAGTATATATATATATATACAGTATATATATATATATATATATATATATATATATATATATATATATATATATATATATATATATATATATATATATATATATATATATATATATATATATATATATATATATATATATATAGTTGCATGATGAAGCCACAGTACAAATTCATGGGTGAGGGTGGGTATCGGGCCTGTGTGGCTTAACCACTTAATCACCTTTGTGGTTATTATCTGATAAGGTGTTTAAGGGGTTAATTGATATCTGAATGTAATTGCAATGTATTGGCTTTTGATTTTTGTTTACTTGGTTGTAGGGCAGTATGCTTTTGATAACCCTTCTACATTTATTTGTACTGTATATTGGTTTATCATGGGTGTGTATATAACGTGTGTATATATATATATATATATATATATATATATATACACAGAG
This sequence comes from Ascaphus truei, assembly GCF_040206685.1. Lineage (NCBI taxonomy): Eukaryota > Metazoa > Chordata > Amphibia > Anura > Ascaphidae > Ascaphus > Ascaphus truei. The sequence continues at coordinate 1,497,911 of NC_134494.1, forward strand.
AGACAGAGAGAAAGAGAGAGAGATATAACAGTATATATATATATATATATATATATATATATATATATATATATATATATATATATATATATATATATATACTGTTATATCTCTCTCTTTCTCTCTGTCTCTCTGTATATATATATATACAGTATATATATAGTTGCATGATGAAGCCACAGTACAAATTCATGGGTGAAGGGTGGGTATCGGTCCTGTGTGGCTTAACCCCTTAATTACCTTTGCGGTTATTATCTGATAAGGTGTTTAAGGGGTTAATTGATATCTGAATGTAATTGCAATGTATTGGCTTTGTATTTGCTATGTATGTTGTGGACAAGACAAGGATTTTGCTGGCAACGGACACTTCGTATTGATGAGGTCAGTAGTACTTTATTTATTTGTATATGCTAGTTAATGTTTTTAATAATGGGCAATTAATCTATTATCCATATCTGGATAATAGTTATTTTGCACATTATTGTACTGTAGGTGTTGGGGGGGAGGGTGTATGTATTGAATGTATAGGCCAGGTTTATTTTTTTTACATTCAGGGTTTGATTCCGTGATTTTGCGTGGGGCCTCTGGAGACCACCTGTGGGTATCCTCGGGTATCCCAAGGGTATCAGGCTGGTGGTTCCACGGGTGACACATGCGGGGATGATGATGTGTGGTCCCACTTCTGTGGGGGCACCGCGGACCCATAGTCTGCGGGGATGATGATGTGTGGTCCCACTTCTGTGGGGGCACCGCGGACCCGTAGTCTGCGGGGCTGACGATGTGTGGTCCCACTTCTGTGGGGGCACCGCGGACCCGTAGTGAGCACCCGTGAGTTCCCCAGACCCCCGAGGGAACCACCCGAGGCCCCGCAGACACCTGTGGGTTTGACCCGGGGCTCCCAGACATCCTTGGGCCTACCGTGGAGACCCAATTTTGGCCCACGGTGACCCAAGGAGACCACCTGGGTGCCATGGTGCTGGCAGGATCCACCAGCAGGCCTCCAGAACCTGTGTAAAAAGGGCTGCTGGTAAACTGTAGGTCTGTCCAGGTGCCCTGCCAGCCCACCGGGGACTAGCGTGGGGCTGCGTTATGAACCCTGTATGTAAAAGGATAAATCTTGTATTTATGGGGGGGCACAGGGGGTGGGTAATGTATTTAATAAATATAATGCTGTTTATTGTGGGTCATTGTACTGTTTTTATTGTGGGTACTGGGGGTGGGGTGTTTCCCCAACGGTATGTGGGTAGGCCTCCCTTGTGGGTACTGACTGGGTGGTTAGGCCTCACGGGGGGGGGGGGGTTAGTGTGGGAGGGTATGTAGGCATCCCGAGTGGTGGGTGAGGGTGGGTTAACCCCTTCATGACTGTAGCGGTTAATAACCGCTATGGTGATTAAGGGGTTAGGGGACATTACTTTGTATGTTTTAATTTTTGTGTCTGTTTTGCAGAAGCGAAGTGGCCATGGCCAGGATGGGGGGGGTAACGGAATGTGGGTAGGGGGTGAGGGTGGTTAGACCTCACAGTATGCACATTGGGTCCCCCCCTCCCCCCTAATGTGTGTTTCTGTAAAATCTCTCTCCCTTCAGTGTAATGTGTTTAACAGAAACATTAGGGGGGAGGGGGCTTTAAACAGATTACACTGAAGGCAGGGAGATACAGGGAATGTACTGTATTGTTCATCATGTACATTGCAATGCTGTGTATAATGTATAAGGTTTTTTACAATTATATAGATGTAATCCTTGGTATTGTAAGGGTTAGCTTTGGTTTTAAATGGTGTTTTCTGGTTGGTACTTACAGTATATATTGATTTTTGTTTACTTGATTGGTTAAAATAGTTGACTTGTTTGGAAGTGTTTGTATTTACTGGTAGAGTAGCTTGCAATTATATTGTTAACATTCATTTGCAGAATGTATATGGTGCATAGATTTTATGCATCATTTATACAATGTAAATGCAATGTACTGTGTGGATTGGAATGTTATGTTTTATATTGTAAAATCAGTTAGGATTATTAAATGGATTATTATTATTGTCTGTATAGAGAAGCGTTATCTGTAGGACAGTATGATTTTGATAACCAGTCTACATGTATTTGTATATTGGTTCATCATGTGTGTATATATACTGTATATCTATCTATCTATAGATATATATCTATATCTATATATATATATATACACACTGTATATATATATAGGGATTGTTATTATATATATATACTGTAATATATATATATATATATATATATATATATATAATCAAAAAATAAATAGATGATACCGTTCTGTGGCTAACGAAATGCTTTTATTTGTGCGAGCTTTCGAGATACACTGATCTCTTCTTCCGGCGATGTTACAATGAATGAAGCAAGGATAACTTAAAAACAGTGTCTCTTGGAATGTTATCTGTGCTTGTCCTTCCCCCGTGTGGATGTGTTTTATGGCTAGAGGTGTCAAAGGGTAACTGAAAGCAAGTGAAGAAAGAGTGTGTATGTGTATCAGTGTGAATAAAAATGAATGGAGAGCCCACAGTATAAACAGTGCTCTACACAAGGTGTGTGTGGAGTGAGAGGGATATAAATGGTGTGGGTGGGTGTGGAAATGTGAGAGTTTGTAGCACAACTAAAAGTGTGTGTGGATACTATGTGCTCCCTATTGGTGTATATGGATGGAAAAATAAGGAGTATTAGTATGTGTGAGCGACAGCTGTGTGTGCATACATATAGCACAGTATGTACAGACATGGCCTTTAGCACTCATGGGAAGAGAGTTCGCTAGTGTCAGTAATGACTCATAAAATTTCGATCTCTGTTTAGGCCACTGCTATACTTTATAGTTTATACTGTGGGCTCTCCATTCATTTTTATTCACACTGATACACATACACACTCTTTCTTCACTTGCTTTCAGTTACCCTTTGACACCTCTAGCCATAAAACACATCCACACGGGGGAAGGACAAGCACAGATAACATTCCAAGAGACACTGTTTTTAAGTTATCCTTGCTTCATTCATTGTAACATCGCCGGAAGAAGAGATCAGTGTATCTCGAAAGCTCGCACAAATAAAAGCATTTCGTTAGCCACAGAACGGTATCATCTATTTATTTTTTGATTATTGAAGCTCGGCTAACACGGTACTGATACCTCTACACATATATATATATATATATATATATATATATATATATATATATATATATACAGTATATATTTATTTCTCTTCATGTATTTATTTAGATTTATTTATTAATTGTGGGGCTGCTGTGCGTGAATTTTTTTTATTGGGGGTGAGGGGGGTGTTTGGCCCTTGGTGTGAGTTTAGGACTTGCAGCAGCAGCACAATTAATAAATAAATCTAAATAAATAAATAAATGAATATAAATAAATACATTTAAAATACATTTTTATTGATAGTGTAGATGGGCAGAGGGTCTCCAGAGCAGAACCGCACTGGTTTCAGGTCTGGGGACCCCCTGCTCCCCGAGATACAGGCCCCTTTAGAGGGTGCCGGTATCCCTCTGCTCTGCTTGGTTTACAGGCCGCGATCACGTGGTCGGGCCGTTTAAACAAAGCAGAGGTATACCGGCACCCCCTAAAGGGGGCTGTATCTCGGGGAGCAGGGGGTCCCCAGACCTGAAACCAACGTGGTTCAGCTCCGGAGACCCCCTGCACGTGTACACTATCAATAAAAATGTATTTCAAATGTATTTATTGTCATTTATTTATTTAGATTTATTTATTTATTTTTTGGCGGCTGCTGTGTGTGTGTATTTTTTTTATTGTGGGTAGCGGGGGTGGGTGAATGGGGTATTAGCCCCAACGGTGCTTGTTTAGGGCTTGCGGGGGGGGGTAGCGGGAGGGCTTAACCCCTTCATGACCGTAGCGGTATTAACTGCTACGGTCGTGAAGGGGTTAAGTGCACCCGCAACCCCCCCGCAAGTCCTAAACTCACACCAAGGGCCAAATACCCCCCTCACCCATCCCCACTACGCACAATAAAGCGGGCACGGTGGGTTAACCCCTTCATTGCCTTAGCGGCTATCCGCTATGGTAATGAAGCAGCATTTCTGTATTTTTAATAATATTGAGCAGGAGCAGGGGGGGTCCCTGAGCATTAATTTCTGGCTCAGGGAACCCCCTGCTCACTGTACAATATTATTAAAATACAGAAATGCTGCTTCTTTACCATAGCGCATAGCCGCTAAGGTAAAGAACGAGTGTTTATTTATACTGTATACTGTATGTGTTTTATTGATACTGTACATGTGCAGAGGGTCTCCAGAGTAGAACCGCACTGGTTTCAGGTCTGGGGACCCCCTGCTCCCCGAGATACAGGCCCCTTTAGGGGGTGCCGGTATCCCTCTGCTCTGCTTGGTTTACAGGCCGCGATCACGTGATCGGGACCTTTAAACCAAACAGAGGGATACCGGCACCTCATAAAGGGGGCTGTATCTCAGGGAGCAGGGGGTCCCCAGACCTGAAACCAACGCGGTTCAGCTCCGGAGACCCCCTGCACATCTACACTATCAATAAAAATGTATTTAAAATAATTTTTAATGTGCCGATGTTTGCGCAGAGAGAGAGCAGCAGATCTCTCTCTGCTGCAAACACATCTCGCCCCCGCCGCCCATACAGTAGTATCATTTATGTATGTGCATATACAGTACTGTATGTGTACAGTACTGTATGTTAGGGCTTATAGGGGTTGTTGTTATAATATATATATATATATATATATATATATATATATATATATATATATATACACACACACAGTATATATACTGCATTACAATTCATTATAGGGGACGGCTTCAAAGAGAACAGCTCACAAGCGCCCCCATGTGTATTTACACGGCATTGCAGTATTGCAACCAGCCGGAATAAAATGCTTAAATCCTTGCCTGGAAAATAACGCAATACACTCCGGCAGAAAACGATCAGAAACCTGAATACACCCGGGTATACCCGAATTCGCGGGACTAGCCGAGCGAGAATAAAGTGTGTCGGAACTGTAGAGCAGCTATTGTAATACACACACTGTAACAGTGACATACAGCAGCTATTGTAATACACAGACACTAACAGTGACATACAGCAGCTATTGTAATACACAGACACTGTAACACTGATACAGCAGCTATTGTAATACACAGACACACTGTAACACTGACATACAGCAGCTATTGTAATACAGGCACTGTAACAGTGACATACAGCAGATATTTTAATACACAGACACTGTAACAGTGACATACAGCAGCTATTGTAATACATAGACACACTGTAACACTGACACAGCAGCTACTGTAATACACAGACACACTGTAACACTGACCTACAGCAGCTATTGTAATACACATATACACACTGTAACACTGACCTTCAGCAGCTATTGTAATACACAGACACTGTAACAGTGACATACAGCAGCTATTGTAATACACATATACACACTGTAACACTGACCTACGGCAGCCTCCTCTACAACCGCACAATGACATTGGCTGCTGCATGACTTGTGATCTCCCTTCTCCTCTGGGGCTTCTGGGAGTAGTAGTCCTGCTACTCCCACTATATTAGTATTATTACAGATAGATGACTACAAGTCCCAGAAAACCTTGTGTGAAAGCCAACCCATCGCAAAGGATTCCGCCAATCAGTGCAGAGCTTTGGGAATAACGCCCCTTCCCCACCCACACATGGCTGCTGCAAGGTAATGATCTGATCTTCTTTGTTACAAACACAACACACAACTAATACATACTGTGGACACACACACACACGCTATTGTAATACACATATACACACTGTAACACTGATATACAGCAGCTATTGTAATACACAGACACTGTAACACTGACATACAGCAGCTATTGTAATGCACGGACACTGTAACACTGACATACAGCAGCTATTGTAATACACATATACACACTGTAACACTGATATACAGCAGCTATTGTAATACACAGACACTGTAACACTGACATACAGCAGCTATTGTAATGCACGGACACTGTAACACTGACATACAGCAGCTATTGTAATACACATATACACACTAACACTGACATACAGCAGCTATTGTAATACACAGACACAGCAGCTATTGTAATACACATATACACACTAACACGGACATACAGCAGCTATTGCAATACACAGGCACACTGTAACACTGACATACAGCAGCTATTGCAATACACAGGCACACTGTAACACTGACATACAGCAGCTATTGCAATACACAGGCACACTGTAACACTGACATATAGCAGCTATTGTAATACATAGACACACTGTAACACTGACATACAGTAGTAGCTATTGTAATACACATATACACACTAACACAGACATACAGCAGCTATTGTAATACACAGACACACTAACACTAACATACAGTAGTTGCTATTGTAATACACATATACACACTGGAACACTGACATACAGCAGCTATTGTAATACACAGACACTGTAACACTGACATACAGCAGCTATTGTAATACACAGACACTGTAACACTGACATACAGCAGCTATTGTAATACACATATACACACTGTAGCACTGACATACAGCAGCTATTGTAATACACATATAAACACTGTAATGCCGAGTCCATAGACGGACAGGCTGTGCTGAGGCGTGCGGACGCGCCGCGGTGAGCCCCTGCATCCTCAATGAGGATGCCTTGAGAGGGGGCTCACGCGAGCGTCCGCAGGCGTGCTGACGAGTTGGAGGTTTCAGCCGAGCGCCAAGCTGTTTTTCAGCGCGCTGTCGACTGAAAACCTCCAATCACAGCACAGCAGCGTCAACGTCACGGTGCTGTGACGTCGGCGCCGTGACATTGACGTCAGTGCGTCGCGGGTGCGATTGACCCAGCGACGTCACTGCCCCGCCTCCAACCACCTCCCCCCAGCTCCCTTCATGCACGCTGGCTCGCCTGCAAGTCCGTGCAATCGCGCTGACTGAAGCAGGCGAGCCTCAGCGTTAGCGCGCCTCCGCTCTCCCCACCCCTCTATGGCCCGGGCCTAACACTGATATACAGCAGCTATTGTAATACATAGACACACTGTAACACTGACATACAGCAGCTATTGTAATACACAGACACAAGGTAACACTGACATACAGCAGCTATTGTAATACACATATACACACTGTAACACTGACATACAGCAGCTATTGTAATACACAGACACTGTAACACTGACATACAGCAGCTATTGTAATACACATACATACTGTAACACTGACATACAGCAGCTATTGTAATACACATACATACTGTAACACTGACATACAGCAGCTATTGTAATACATAGGGGCCTATTCACCAAACCTCAATAAAATTAGTGCATTGGCGAGCGACTTTGGATTATTTTACCGCGCTACAAAACGTGTGTCCAAACGGCATTCAATAATAAAAAACACAATTTTCTTAAAGTACAGTCAAAAAATGCAAGATCGTACTACTTGGGGATTTAAATGCTGCAGGAGATACCGGCACACCATACCTGTAACTCGGGAATCAGGGGGTCCCCGAGGCTGAAATGAATGCGGTTCAGTTCGGGAGACCCCTTGCTCCCGTACACACTTATTATAAAAAAAAAATTTAAACTTTAATTACTGTAGTGGCTAGCCGCTAAGGCAGTGATTCCCAACCTTTTTTGTTTGGAGGAACCCTTGAAGTTGTTCAAAAAATCTCGGGGGAACCCCTATCTGGCTGACACATATTAGGTTAATTTCACACCTCACGAGCCCCCTCTATTTCCCACCCTCTACCTATGTATTTATCTCCCCTCCGTCTCACTCACTCCCCCCCTCCCGTCTCGCATTTATTTATCTCCCCTGCGTCTCTCTTACTCCCTCTTTTCCTCACTCTCTCCCCCCTCTCCTCTCACTCGCCCCTACCTTCCGTCATTTACCCCACAATCACTCAATCCCCCCCACAAAATACATACCAAAACCCCACCCTCCTAAATACATATAACCCCACCCTGCAATACGTAATTAAAATACCCTCCTCCACCAATACATATTCAAAATGCCCCTGCTGCCCCAATACATTTTGAAAAGACCCCCACCTCCTCAATACATTTTAAAAAGACCTGCACCGCCCCAATACATTTTTAAAAGACAGCCCCCCCCACCCCCCCCCCCAATACATAGTTAAAAAAATTGGACCGCACGGGTAAAATCATCATCATATCTCCCCCAGCACCCCTCATCATAATCATCCTCCTCATATATAAACCCACCCCCCTGCATGTCACTTCAATCCCCCCCCTGCATGTCACTTCAATCCCAACCCTGCATGTCGCATCAATCCCCCCCAGGAAAAAAGGATCCAACGCTCTACGGATTTATATTAAAGCTAATTTATTTGTGTGGCACAAATAAATTAGCTTTAATATAAATCCGTAGAGCATTGGGTCCTTTTTTCCTGAGTGTAGACTTGGAATAATCCTGACAGGTACTCCTTGAACCAGCAGCACAGGTAAACTGTATGTATCTATTTTTCTTTATATTGGTGTGCAGCATATCCTTTTGTTTGCATCAATCCCCCCCTGCATGTCACATCACTCTTCCCCCCCTGCATCTCACATCAACCCCCCCTGTATTTTACCCATTCAGTATGAGCAATGTGTGGCAGGCTAAGGTTGTGAGCGCGCCACCTTCCCCCCCCCCCCATCCACCCCCCGGAGCAACATCCGCCACCACCACCAGGATTCATCTCCTCACCTCAGGCAGTGGAAGCAGCAGTGAGCAGAAGGCAGCAGCGGTCAGAAGTGTGCTTGAGGCGAGAAGACTGCACACGCTCTATAGCAGCAGGCACCGGATGTGCCGTACTGCTAGTGCACGCTCCTAGGGAGGAGGGGGGGGAGAGCCAGGAAATCCATTGCGGGGCCACAGTGAGTGTGGGCGGCTCGGCGGAACTCTGGTTGAGAAACACTGCGCTAAGGTATTGAAGCTGCTTTCATGTGATTTTTAATAATAGTGTACGGAATCAGGGGTCTCCTGAGTTGAACCGCATTAATTTCAGCCTCGGGGACCCCCTGCTTTCCGAGTTACAGGCCCCAGTATTTTATTTATTTATAAAATGCTTTACCAAGAAGTAATACATTGAGAGTTACCTCTCGTTTTCACGTATGTCCTGGCATAAAGTTAAGATGACAAATAATACATGGTTACAAATACAGTTACATAAGTGAACAGGGTATACATTATATACTAGACATTGCATGCACAGTTACAGATAATATATATTATAGGTATATGTAACAGTTACAGACCAGATTAAAATGTGAGACAGCTTAAGGTTTGAAAGAACTTAGCGTGGTGGTGTCTGTGAGAGTCTCCGGTAGATTGGTAACCACTATAGTAATGAAGGGGTTAACCCCTCCCGCTACCCACCCGGTAGGTCTAACCACCTACCCTCAGCCAAGTACCCCCTTCACTCACCTACTCTACCACCAATAAACATTAAAATACCTGCTACCTACCAATAAACAACCCCCTGTACCCGCAAAAAAAAAACCTTCGCTAGCACATACAGTACATTAATGCACGGGAGCGCAAACTTTTTCAACCATGCCCCCCTTTCTGGCCTGTGCCGAAGCTGCACCCACCCCCCTACCTTCCAGTCGCGTCACGGGTCACGTGACCAGTGACGTCACATGACCCCGCGGCGTCATCTAACGGGGCGTTGCCATGGAGAACGCATCAGCTTCTAAATCCCGGTAAGTTTTTTTTGTTGCACAGGCTTCACACGATCCCCCGGCATTAATTTAAATGCCTGGGGGGAAGAGCACAGGACCTCTGCAACAGTCCCGCGCCCCGCCAGAAAAATCTCCGGCCCCCTGGGGGGGCGCGCCCCGCAGTTTGCGCACCGTTGCATTAATGGGCAAAATTTCCATTATCCAGATATGGATAATAGTGCATTTGACCATTAAAATCAAAATCAGACAGCATAAAGTAAATTCAAGTTCTAGTTACCCCTGCCAGGATGAAGGCCGTTCTCGTCCTCATCAGCATCGTGCGTGTGCGTGTGCGTGCGTGCGTGCGTGCGTGCGTGCGTGCGTGTGTGTGTGTGTGTGTGTGTGTGTGTTGTGTGTGTGTGTGTGTGTGTGTGTGTGTGTGTGTGGAGCATGCGCATTTTAAGTGAAACTTCTTTGTCTTTTGTCACTGTTTTGTCACAGAACTTGTATTTGTGATGGACATGTTTTTAATTATAAATCAAAACACAATTTCAGTGGCAAAACGCAAAGAAGTTTGACTTAAAATGCGAGTTTTAGCTATTTGC